>NC_044909.1:19438207-19743571 GCF_001633185.2 Quercus lobata
AAACTCAATCTTTTTCTCATCCAAGTAGTTGGTTTCCCCATAGGTTTGAGTCCGAGGACCATACAATACCTTGGTTCTGTCCAAAACTCAGTTTTCTCATCCAAGTAGTCGGTTTCCCCATAGGTTTGAGTCCGAGGACCACACAATACCTTGGTTCTGTCCAAAACTTTCTCATCCAAGTAGTTGGTTTCCCCATAGGTTTGAGTCCGAGGACCATACAATACCTTGGTTCTGTCCAAAACTCAGTTTTCTCATCCAAGTAGTTGGTTTCCCCATAGGTTTACAATACCTAGGTTCTGTCCAAAACTCAGTTTTATCATCCAAGTAGTTGATTTCCCCATAGGTTTGAGTCCGAGGACCATACAATACTTTGGTTCTGTCCAAAACTCAGTTTTATCATCCAAGTAGTTGGTTTCCCCATAGGTTTGAGTCCGAGGACCATACAATACCTTGGTTCTGTCCAAAACTCAGTTTTCTCATCCAAGTAGTTGGTTTCCCCATAGGTTTGAGTCCGAGGACCATACAATACCTTGGTTCTGTCCAAAACTCAGTTTTATCATCCAAGTAGTTGGTTTCCCCATAGGTTTGAGTCCGAGGACCATACAATACCTTGGTTCTGTCCAAAACTCAGTTTTCTCATCCAAGTAGTTGGTTTCCCCATAGGTTTGAGTCCGAGGACCATACAATACCTTGGTTCTATCCAAAACCCAGTTTTCTCATCCAAGTAGTTGGTTTCCCCATAGGTTTGAGTCCGAAGACCATACAATACCTTGGTTCTGTCCAAAACTCAGTTTTCTTTTTGCGTGGGACCTTGGTTTTAGGAGAGTTAGCTCCTCAGCCAAGCCCCTACAGTTATCCATGCGATTAACGCTACCAAGCGTAGCCCCTAGTCAAGAAGCATAGCCCCTAGTGGAACTTTACACTAAAACTCTATAACCAGTTGTTAGAAATGACAAAGGAACTCTCTCGACCTACCGCCTATGCCAACACACAAGCCTTCCCCACAGACGGCGCCAATTGTAAGGACACGATTCGTAACGAACCGTAACAGTGTTGGGTTCGCACGTAAAAAGGTCCAAACAATATCATTTGTAGAGCGTGGGTTTGAAAGGCTAGGCTTTAGTCACCAAACAGTGGGTTTTATGTGGTGTTCATACATGGTTAAGTCATTTTCGCCCTAGGAGTCTTTCTCCTAGAGGCGGGCTGGGAGGCTCTGGTTTTTGGCCATTTTTCCCAGCCAGCCTTTTAGGAATTACTTTCGTTTCTTTTTATACTAGCTAGTGTTTTTTATCCTTCGTCCACGTGTAGGATCGACATTCCAAGACTGATACTTGTCCCATCAGCCCATACCCGGAGTGGTTGGGGGTGGTTGAAAAAGCTGGAGAGTATGGCTCTGTCAGGTACAGAGTATTGAATGGCAGTAAGGGCAGCTTTCTCCGGTCATTTACGCTTTCCAGCACCCCCTTTTCTACTGGCACAAATATTTTAGATTTTCTTCCAAGTTGTTTCTATACCACTTTTACCCTTTCTTCCGAGGAGACTTTGGACTAGCCGAGGACTGAATCGTCCTCGGCTGTATCCCAATGCTATGTTGTACTTGCATTACAGCGTCTGGGCCATAACCTTCCTCGGCTTGGGCCTTTGGGCCCCAACGAATAAATGGAGCTGGCCCAAAATATTGTTGGGCCCCACAGAAGGTAATCTTTTGAAATTCTTATTGATGAGTTTGTTCTTTTATAAATGTTGTCGGTATGGTGGTTTAAATAAAATTGATAAACATCAATGATTGATCAAGATTTTGTGCACATCCTAAAAATTGATTAAGTATTAGAGTTTAAGTTGATAATAACAACTAAACTTCTATTTTATCCAAAATATTGCAATTTTTAAAATCTAAACAATCTTAATGGATGAGAAGAAGTTAAGTTGATATTAAATTATTAAGTTTTTGTGTCTATCAAACTTTATTTAAAGAAGTGATTTCAAATTAAAATTTTTATCAACTTAAAAATTATAGGAAAAAAAGATAACAATAAAAAAATTATATTTATTTTTCAAAAATCTATTAAAATTTCTGCAATTTGGTGAAAACATGTGGTGCAACCATGACATCTAAGCCCAACTTTTATTATATATAATATAATATGATATGATATATAGATTTTGTTTTGTTTTTTTTTTTTTTTTTTTTTTTTTTGAGAAGAATATATAGATTAGTTAAATAAAAAGAAGTGGAGGCTAATTGAATGCTCTTAGTAAATATTGATTATGTCGCATAAAACCAACATTAACCTATTCACAGTGCCCTTAATCCTTACTTCTTAGATAATGGCTGGTGGCCAAGGCTTCTCTCAAAATGAATAGATTATCTATCTATCTATCTATCTATCTATCTATCTATATATATATATATATATATATATATATATATATAACACCAAAACCTCTGAAACTCTCATAATTTTCCACATCATTACAATATTTAAATAAAATTATTTTGTTATTTCCAAACTTAACAAGAAGTGAAATTCTATCTCTCTAACAAGTCCAACTTAAACTCAAACTCATCATTATCAATTTTTTAAATAAAATTATTTTTGTTTAATCAAAACTTAACAAGGATCGAAACTCTATCTCTTACAATTTTCCACGTCAGTACAATATTTAAATAAAATTATTTTTGTTTAGTCCAAAATTAATAAGGAGTGAAACTCTATCTCTTTAACAAGTCCAACTTAAACTCAAACTCATCGTTATTATTTTTTTTAAAACAAAATTATTTTTGTTTAATCAAAACTTAACAAGGAGTGAGACTCTATCTCTCTAATAAGTCTAACTTAAACTTAAGCTCAAAATTTGATAATCTATATAAAAACAAAAATTATGATAAGACTCAAAAAAAAAAAAAAAAAAAGAGACTCACCTTGAAAATAGGACTCAAAAAAAAAAAAAAAAAAAAAGACTCACGTTAGATTAAGAAAAAGTGAGAAAGAGAGAGAGACTAGGAGTCTCTCTCCCCTCCTCAAAGTCCTAACCATTACCACCTCAAAACCCTAAACTTAACTTTACTTTAGGATTCAAAAAAATAAAATAAAAAAAATAAAGAGAGATTCACATAACCCAAAAAAAAAAAAAAAGTTAGGATTAAGGAAAAAATAAATAAATAAGAGAAGGAATAATGTTAGGAGTCTCTCGTCCCTCCTCAAAACCTTAGCTACAACCTTAAAACTCTAAACTTAACTTCACTTTAGGATTAAAAAAAAAAAAAAATAGACTAACATAAAAAAAAATAAAAAATAAAAATGCAAGCAATCTGATTCAACTTTCTTCTTTGATTAATGAATTTTTGTCGAATTTGTTTACATTGTTATTATTAATAAAGTTTCAATTCAACATATGTGGATTTTTTTTACATTGTTACTAATGAATTTTATTTTTTATATCGAATTTTTTATTTGCTTTTGTGGGGCCCAACAATATTTTGGGCCAGCTCCATTTATTCGTTGGGGCCCAAAGGCCCAAGCCGAGGAAGGTTATGGCCCAGACGCTGTAATGCAAGTACAACATAGCATTGGGATACAGCCGAGGACGATTCAGTCCTCGGCTAGTCCAAAGTCTCCTCGGAAGAAAGGGTAAAAGTGGTATAGAAACAACTTGGAAGAAAATCTAAAATATCTGTGCCAGTAGAAAAGGGGATGCTGGAAAGCGTAAATGACCGGAGAAAGCTGCCCTTACTGCCATTCAATACTCTGTACCTGACAGAGCCATACTCTCCAGCTTTTTCAACCACCCCCAACCACTCCGGGTATGGGCTGATGGGACAAGTATCAGTCTTGGAATGTCGATCCTACACGTGGACGAAGGATAAAAAACACTAGCTAGTATAAAAAGAAACGAAAGTAATTCCTAAAAGGCTGGCTGGGAAAAATGGCCAAAAACCAGAGCCTCCCAGCCCGCCTCCAGGAGAAAGACTCCTAGGGCAAAAATGACTTAACCATGTATGAACACCACATAAAACCCACTGTTTGGTGACCAAAGCCTAGCCTTTCAAACCCACGCTCTACAAATGATATTGTTTGGGCCTTTTTACGTGCGAACCCAACACTGTTACGGTTCGTTACGAATCGTGTCCTTACAATTGGCGCCGTCTGTGGGGAAGGCTTGTGTGTTGGCATAGGCAGTAGGTCGAGAGAGTTCCTTTGTCATTTCTAACAACTGGTTATAGAGTTTTAGTGTAAAGTTCCACTAGGGGCTATGCTTCTTGACTAGGGGCTACGCTTGGTAGCGTTAATCGCATGGATAACTCTAGGGGCTTGGCCGAGGAGGTAACTCCCCTAAAGCCAAGGTCCCACGCAAAAAGAAAACTGAGTTTTGGATAGAACCAAGGTATTGTATGGTCCTCAGACTCAAACCTATGGGGAAACCAACTACTTGGATGATAAAACTGAGTTTTGGACAGAACCAAGGTATTGTATGGTCCTCGGACTCAAACCTATGGGGAAACCAACTACTTGGATGAGAAAACTGAGTTTTGGACAGAACCAAGGTATTGTATGGTCCTCGGACTCAAACCTATGGGGAAACCAACTACTTGGATGAGAAAACTGAGTTTTGGACAGAACCAAGGTATTGTATGGTCCTCGGACTCAAACCTATGGGGAAACCGACTACTTGGATGAGAAAACTGAGTTTTGGACAGAACCAAGGTATTGTATGGTCCTCGGACTCAAACCTATGGGGAAACCAACTACTTGGATGAGAAAAAGATTGAGTTTCATAAGGTCGGCTACTTAATAAAAATTCTAAGTTACTCAATCCTCGGCTCAAATACTGTAAAAGGTTAAAGTCAATAAGAGTGTTAAGAAGATGGTGAAACGCCCCACTATTCAGCAACCTAGGGGGGCTGTTCATTTTGCGGGTGATATGTCTTCGAATGGTTACTTCCTACACCGTATCGAGCATTCAGTTATAATCTCGGCTAGTTTTGGGGTAAGTATCGTTTTTCACAGGTCGGCATTGTTGTGCCAAACAACTTTATTAAAGTTATGGTGATATCTTTTTCTTAGTAAGTATTTTGACCCTAGGTGTCATTGATTCAAATGCTATATTATTGTGCCGAACAGCACTCGCAAATTCATAATAGCGCCTTTCTCTTTGATAAGGGATTATGGCCCCAAATATTGTACTCTAAGGTCGGCGGTATTGTGCCAGGCCGACTCAGTAAGCTCATCATAATGTCCTTTCTTGTCTTGCCTAATGGGAGTTTCAGCCCTAAGTATCACTTGTTCGATTCAGTATTATTAAGCCGGATTGTTTTTATAAATACAGAGCAAGATCTTTTTATTAACTGGGACTTTGGTCCTAGACGTCGGTCACGGTTTAAAAATAAAAAAAATTCACAAGATTGTATGTCTATTCATTGCGTTATCATTTCGGAAATATAGAGATAGAACATGTGAAGTAAAGTGATAACAATTTTTATTAGTATAAAGATGTATTACAACGTACAAAGAGGGGCCTAAACAAGCCTATAAAAAAGGTGGATTGCCAAAACAATAAAAAAAAAAAAAAAAAAACAGCAATACAGATAAGTAAACAGTCAGATGTCTTTTTAAACTCGTCTCCGAAGTCCTTCCAAACTCTGCCTCAGTAGCGCCCATATTGAGAGAAGGACCTTCTCAGAAGAAGATGGAGGAGATGAATGAAGAAGATGGAGGAGATGAATGAAAAGAAGGAGGAGAAGAAGAGGGAAGAGATGAAAAGAAAGAAAAAGGAGCAAAAGAGGGAGAAGGAAAAGCACCAGGATGGATCTGGTGGTGGAAAGAAGAAGAAAGAGAGGCAAAAGGAGGCACCAGTGAACGAAGAGAGGAAGAAGCAGGGGCACTTAGTCCCTGCCTCAATCCTGACTCCTAACACGCTGGTGCCATGTTAGCTATGCTCATCAGAGAGCGGTTGGTACTGATAATGGGTGTCCTCGGCTCAGTCACGCCGAAGTTTGACGTGACGAGCCCCTGCTTCGGATTTTGGCTGAAAGGAAGGTGAGACAGATTTTGAGTCTTCGCCATCCCTGCCCTGACCGAGCCATTACGAGCTTTATTGGAACATGGTGTTTACGGGGGGGGTATGGTTCCTTCATTACTCGTTGTTATGGTGAGCGTATCACGATTTAGTGTATAACTAGTGGGTAAAGTAAACTCTAGGGGAGGCTAAGGATTTCAGATCTCAGAAGGATAAAAAGGGTCTCTGTACGAGAGCGATAGCCTCCTACTTGTCTTCTTATATGAAGGGCAAAACGGAAGGTATTAAATTTGTCCAGATTTCCAAGAGAGTCTGTAAACAAAGATGAACCCGTTCCACTTCCCCACCTCATCAAACAAACCGTCAAATTTAAATAGTCTCGTAAATAGAAGTCATTAAAAGTGCATTTTGGATAACCAAACGACGAGAACGCGTCAGGAGTAAATTCAAAAGAATGTCTCGTAGACCGGTACATTTCCTGGGCAGATGGAGAACCGCCAGCATTAGTGAAAGGCCGAATTAAATGAGCCATAATAAAGGCTCGGTCTTACCAAAACCCTCCTCTCCAACCAAGAGGTCGGACAGCAGGGTTTTGAGGGGCTGTTGTGGGGCCCAACAATATTTTGGGCCAGCTCCATTTATTCGTTGGGGCCCAAAGGCCCAAGCCGAGGAAGGTTATGGCCCAAACGCTGTAATGCAAGTACAACATAGCATTGGGATACAGCCGAGGACGATTCAGTCCTCGGCTAGTCCAAAGTCTCCTCGGAAGAAAGGGTAAAAGTGGTATAGAAACAACTTGGAAGAAAATCTAAAATATCTGTGCCAGTAGAAAAGGGGATGCTGGAAAGCGTAAATGACCGGAGAAAGCTGCCCTTACTGCCATTCAATACTCTGTACCTGATAGAGCCATACTCTCCAGCTTTTTCAACCACCCCCAACCACTCCGGGTATGGGCTGATGGGACAAGTATCAGTCTTGGAATGTCGATCCTACACGTGGACAAAGGATAAAAAACACTAGCTAGTATAAAAAGAAACGAAAGTAATTCCTAAAAGGCTGGCTGGGAAAAATGGCCAAAAACCAGAGCTTCCCAGCCCGCCTCCAGGAGAAAGACTCCTAGGGCGAAAATGACTTAACCATGTATGAACACCACATAAAACCCACTGTTTGGTGACCAAGGCCTAGCCTTTCAAACTCACGCTTTACAAATGATATTGTTTGGGCCTTTTTACGTGCGAACCCAACACTGTTACGGTTCGTTACGAATCGTGTCCTTACAGCTTTCATATGTGCTTGAGATTTTCTTTCTATCTTATTCTTTTGTTATGTTTATAATTGATTTTCTTTTGAGTATTTGGGTTAATCTCCATATTTATATTGACATTGTTTTCGTGGGTTTGGTTTTTGGGTTGAAATTTCTACTAATTTTTTTTTTATTGTACATGGCAGATAAAACATCTCTATTTTTTTTGGAGAAAAATCAAAACTACAACCTATGTTTTCTAGCCTAGGGAACGATAAATTTTTATTTGGTATGTTATATATAAATTTGTTGAATTTGGTTTGGTTTTGAAGTAGAATTTGGGGATTCTAGAACTTTTGAAGTTTTAAGTCTTGGGGTTTTTGGTATTTGCGTTTCAGTAGGTTGATCTTAATTCTTCACCTTAAATGCTTTTTATTAGGTTCATGTGATTTTTAGTTTTCTTATTAAAAGCTATGATTTTTAGTTGATTAATTATTTGATTGGATTAATTTCAATTAATTATTTGTTTGGATTCAACATAAAAGATAATGGAATTAGGTATTATAATTTTGATATTGCTCCATGTTTTGAATTGTCTATATTGTTATTAGGGTTTAGTTTACCTCCAATATTTTTTTTACTGGATATGTCCTTTTGTTTTAAATACACAATAGCAAGTGGTAGTGGGTTTCTTTCACCACCTTTTATTTAGTTAGTGGGTGATGTGACAGTCTCTTATTAAAATAAAAGGAAATTCCTTTTAAAAAATTACTAGAGGCTACGAGAAAGTCATATTGTTACTCAAATTTGAAACTTGGTGTGTCTTCCTCATATCATGGTCTTTGTTTATATATTTGCAGTTTATATTAGTTTTGAGTGTGTGTGTGTGTGTGTGTATAACTATTAGGAGTTTTGCTTTATTAATTTAAGAATTGTAAATTACTTTGTAAGTTTCGGTAACTATGCACTTGCAACTCAATAACATTCAATGTTAGACAACACTTCTAAACTATAGAAAAGTATTGAAGTTAAATATTTCTTCATTTTTTTTTTTTTTTTGAGTTAATAGCTTTTCCTTGCATCACACGTGTTAGCAACTAGTTAAATATATAGATAAAACAATGAAAGACTAATAAAGTACATTTTGGCGCTTAAAATTCAGAGTTGTGTTTAATTCCATTCTCAAATTGGCCATTTATGTTTTAAAATTTTATTTTGGCTCTTCATGTTTGATTCAATTTTGCTTTTTCTCTTTTAATTTTTGAATTTTCATTTTGACATTTTATTTTAGCTCTTCATGAAAATGAAGTTATTTCCAAAGACTAAATTAGCTCGTTTCTTCTGGCAATCGCTTTCAGTCCCCCCCCCCCCCCCCCCCGCCTCCCTCTTTTTATATTAAAAAAAAAAATAATAATCCTCTCTGAATGTGGCTTTTCCCTTCATTTGGGTACCAGGACAAACAATATTGCCGAATTGTAGGCGATTCTCTAAGGGAAGCTTTCCAAGGACTCTAATCAACTAATGTACTTACTTTTTGGGGAAAAAAAAGGTACTTTACTTATTACCTAAATTATATTTCTCTATTTATTAAAAAATTGTAAAATTGTATAGTAAAATAAATAAAGCAACTTTTACTAAAAAAAAAAAAAAAGTGCTGGACAGTCCCAAAATTGTCAAAACTTTCCGTAAAAAAAGAAAAGAAAAAAGGGAATGTTTGAAAGAGAGATAGCCACTTGACAAAACCAACCAACCACGTCACCAAACTCACCACCTTACTCCAAATCCCACTTCACCTTTGGATTTTGTGCCGAATAAAAGTTGACAATAAATTTTCTTAATTATTAAAAGAGATTTTTTTTTTTTTTTTTTTTGAGAAATTTGAAAAAGAGATTTTAGTAACACTTAAATAAAAAAACTCAACAATACAAAACTCAAGAATTTTTCTTCTCAAAGAATAAGAAGAACAACTTTTAAACCAACAAAGAAAAAAAGTGTAATATAAAATTTTTAAATAATTATTTAATTACTATTTAAGTATTTTTTTTAAAATCACTTAATCATTTGTAAAAATTCAACTTTTAATCTGTACTAAAATGACTGACATTTATGCTTCTTAACAAAGTTTGGCGGGTATTACGGTCAATTTATTTATTTTGATAAAAGAACTAAGGTCAATTTAGTTTTGGTTTGGATACAAAATAAATAAGTAAAAATGTATTTTTTTTCTCCTATCTTACAAAATACTAACGGAGATAAAGTGCTTATTATTACAAAAAAAATTAAAAGGAGGGCATTATTATCTTTTTTTAAATAAAGCAGAAACATTGGAACTGTCTTATATTCTAATCGGTTTTTGCAATTTAGGCCTACCCAAAAAAATGTTAAGAGAAAGCCTAAAGAAAGTGTGGAGATGAGGCCCAAAACGGTCGCAGCACATTGCTCAGTCATAAAACCAGAGAGAGAGAGAGAGAGGCATGACAAAGAAAGGCCTGTTGTGAATCCATTTCCCAAAATGAACCACACCTTGCTCCAATTCCCACTCCAACACTCTCCTAAACTACTCCGGCCTCTTCACCCAATACCCATTTCACTCTCTCTATTTTGCTGCCGATTGGTATTGGAGCTTTGAGGAAAGTATACGTACTGACATCATCACAGATCTGCTCAATCATAATGGCTTTGCTTGGGATGGAAATTCGCCAAACAGTGATGGCTGATGATGATGATGTTTGGGTTGAGAGAGAGAGGGAAATTGAAGTTATATGAAATGAGAGAGTAAAACTATTCTCTAACTCCTATGTCCTATATATACCTGAAATGAATGTCGTTGCATATTGAATAGTTATAACAGATATATGAAACTGAATCAGTTTCTAACTTACACTACTAATATTATCAGAACAAATACTAATCTCTTTATGCAAGCGACACGCATCATATAGGAAGTGATGAGTGTGGCATATAGTTTGATAATGGGTGAGTTTGGTTCAGCTTTTTGTAAAAGTACATAATGAAAAAGTGGAGTTTTCAAAAAGTGCATAATGAAAAAGTGCATTTTTAAAAAGCTGAGTGTTTGGTAAAAACTGTTAAAAAGTGCTTTTTGAAAAAGCTGAGTGTTTGGCTAGCACTTATAAAAGTGGAGGTTTGAGTTATAAATTACCAAAAAGTACAAGATATATATATAAGTGAATTTTTTGTTTTAATTATCTCTCTTAATGCAAATTATGGACACAATATTTTTACAAAAATTTCACAATAAAGTCTATATGACAAGTTGTTAATGGTAGATAAGAAAAATAATAATGTCATTAGTAGGTTCAAATGAGAACCAATAACAAATTACTATGTAAAATTTATTATTAGAAGTGTTACGTTTACAACATTTTTCGCAATATTTTCACAATAAAATTTATGTGGAAAGTTGTTACTAGTTCTAATTTGAACCCACAACTGAAATTATTTTTTTACTAACCAATATTAACTAATAACAATCTGTTACTTAAAATTTATTGTGAAAATATTGTGAAAATATTACTGTAGTATTTCTCAATTTGGATTTTTTTATTTTTTATATTATTTTTTCTTTTTCCATTTCACGTTCAACCATACCAACCATACGTTTAGTTTTATTTTTTTTTTCTCCTCCACACGTTCTCCACTATCTCTACCCCTCTTTTTAACTCTCCTTTTCTCCCTCATTCTCCCTCATTCATCAGAACATTCCAGTAGGTCCTTCTTTCTCCAGCTCCGTCTATCTTGTTTTTTTTTTTTTTTTTTTTTTTTTTTTTTTTTTTTTTTTTTTTTTAACTTGATTCCAAAACTCTCTCTGATAAGAAAATTTTCCTTTTCTCCGTCATTTAAGAACATTCCAAGGAGCTCTCATCTTCGTGCTATTGCTCATCTTCGTCCCCAACCCATTCCAGATGGGTCAGCAAGCTTCTGTCCTTTGTCTTTTTTTTTTTTTGCTTTTATTGTTATGATTTGATTAATTTTAAAACTGTGTTTTTGAGTTTGTATTCTGGTAATCTGATTATGTTTGAGAGAAAGATTGTTTATTGTTATGATTTGTAGTGTTTGTTCTGTAGTATTTGTTCTGTGTTTGTTCATGGGTATTTCTAGAATTTCATCATTAGCAACGGTAACTATCAAAACGCGCAATGCGCGTTTTCATTTATGGACCGTTGCCTCACCATTTTCCTTCCGCGTTTTGCCTTCAGTTTTTTCTAAAAGTTCAAAACGCAACTTTTATAAAAAAGTTGCGTTTTGAGCTTACCAAACGCAAAACTGGGTTGAGCTTTTTTGAAAAAGCGCTTTTTGGGCTTCAAATGCTGAACCAAACGGGCACAATAACACCCTGGAGATATTAGGGATTGATTATATAATAATTGGAGATATCACAAACCTCATTTCTTCAGGCTTGGGACATGTTTTTTCACAAAATATAGGATGCGAAAGTCTATGGCATAGACAGAGTTGATTGTATCGGGATTTATGGTTTTGATTGTTGATGAAATGAATTTTCGATCAATATTTTTGCCCAAAAAAGAAAACTAGATTGAAGCTAGAACATTGCATTTCATGTATTGTACGCTTATATCTTTTGACGCATATATGACTGTGTGTAGACTTATTTGTGTCTATGTTAGGAAGCATAAAATTTTGAGTAATACTACCAAAATTTTCACAACAAATTTTTTTTTTTTTTTTTTTTTGAGAGTTCTAACCTATGACATCCACTCCTGATGATAACTATTTATCATCAGACCAAGACATTAATCGATTTTTTATGTAAGCGGGGGAATTGAACTTCAGGTCTCTTATTCAATCATCAAAGATTTTACCAATTGAGCTAACTGGAACCCACTTCACAACAAATTTTAGAATTGTTGAGTTGGTAGAATATTATTAATTCTCATATGAGTCTATTACTCATGTCATTTAATTATTCATTATTAATAACTTGCTATCTTGATATTTGTGAAATTTATTGTAAAATATTTCGTAACTCTAAACTTATTGTAAAATTTTATTTACAAGGAAAATAGGATCAAAGTTTACTTTTTCTTTTAGCTAGCATATTGATATACAATAAATTAATAGACACCAAATTTGTCAATAGTGTTTTCACACATTCTTCTTCCTTTTAAGATTGTAAACTAGTCACAGATCTGCACGATGTGCGGGAAAATTTGATATGATTATTTTTTATTGGATAATTATTGAATTAATATATTAGATTGTATATTTTTAAAAATTCAATGTGTTATTTGAAATTATGTTTTAAATTAGAAGTTTTTTTTTTTTTTTTTGGGTAGTGTAACAAAATATATTTGTAGTCAGGTATTATATATAGTGAGATATGTATGAAAACACAATGTAATAATTTTTTTTTTAATTTATATTTTGAGAACTATTAGACCAAGTTGTAACTATGTATTCTTTGTTAATTATTATACAGATGTATGTGATTCAACTCTTATAGGCATATTTTTCTCCAAAACATAGATTTACATCTCTTTCTTCCTCACAGTTGAAATAAAGTGAAAAGGTAAATAAAGATAACTATGCAATAGATCATTATCAGTAAATCATATATCATAAAGTAAAAAAATAAAATAAAATGTAAAAAGAAAGATAAAAAAAATTAATAGCATAATGATGCTCTAGAGTAAATTATCTTTTATCTTATTCTCTTTTAGGCATTTTCAGTAAAGATGATCAATTAAGCAAAGTAAAAGCTTACTAAGAAAGTTCAAATTAACCAAAAATTTGATGGTGGAGATGCTATTATTTGTAATAAAATGACCAAAATAAAAACAACAAATAGATTTGAGAAAAACAAATAAGATTTCTAAAAGAAATTTTACCAAACACATGGGATGCAACAATACAAAATTACTACACTAAATATTTTTTTACTTTTTCGATACTCTACAAATAAAACAACTTTCTTCACTTTTTGCCACAGTATAGACTATAGAGCAATTACAATTTTTATTATAATCCCCCCCCCCCCCCCCCCCCCCGGGGGCCTCTTAGAGGTTGTTTTATAAGCACTTTGATTTAATCAAAATATGCTTTTTATTTCTTTTTTATTTTTTGCCCAAAGGAACCTTCCAGATAATCCAAATGATTATCAGAAGGACTTGCTACCAAAGAGTAATTTTTGGTAAATGTCTGTTATATCAAACATTCAATGATATTTTAGGCTTAGATATCATAAATCCGGCTTTTCAACATAAGTTGAATGTCTCTCCCCAATAAGTCTAATTAGGGAATTCTCAACAACATCACCAACCTGAGTCTTATAACGGCAAATTGATATCTTTTCATTACTTGTAACAACTACAACCTCATCTTTGCAAGTTAAAAGCTCATTTCCCACAACCATATGCATCTTGTACTTTTTAAGAGCCATATCAGCCTTCCATAAAAGTATTTGTATATTTGTGTCTATCTGTTTAGTCAGGCAGAGGAAAAATTTCAGTCCCATTTCATTATAAAATAACAAAAAGTCAAGGAACTTATATCAAAAGCCTTTCTATACAAAATTTCAGTAGAAGGGAGACTAATAGGCCCTTCACTTTCTCCAAGACATAGGGGATTATGAAAGACCATGCATCCTTTCCCTACCATTTTCTTTTTCTCAAATTCACATTACCAAAGAAGTATATGAAGCTAAAAACATTGTGAATACATTTCTGTTCAATGGAAGTTCATTGGTAGGCACATTCAAATTTGTAGCCATGTATATTTTGTTTTGACATAAACTCAAATTTCTATTTAAAAAAAAAAAAAACAACAAAAAAAAAACTACGTATTAACCCAAACTAAAATTCAACCAAAGCTATAAGAGTGATTTTTGATGGAAATTTTTAAAAATACAACACAAAAAAATTAAATAAAAAAAACCATCAACCTAAATTAGAGTTATAAGAAAGAACAATAATCAAGCGAGAGAGAGTACTCATAGTTTTTGTGTGGAAAAAATATGAATTGAGTAGAATAAATGACATCAAATTTATACAAAATAAGATGGGGAGAAGAAGAGTCAAAGTATAAGCAAGAGGAAATAATGAAGGAAGTTTAATGGTAAAGTAAAGAGTAGTATGGAGATAAAGAGGCAAAGAGAGAGGGGACAGGTTGGAGTAAGAGAAGATTTATTTATTTATTTTTAGAATAGGAATATGAAAAGTTAAATATTCAATTTTAACAATTACTTGAAATTAGAAAAAGAAAACGAAAAAATTGAAAATCAATTTGGGTAGTTGAATGTAGTCAAACATTTGCATCTAATGAATAGTAACATTTCAAACATGTGCATACATCCACTAAAAATATAATGAATTATTGAATTTTAACAATTACTTGAAATTAGAAAGAAGAAAATGAAAAGTTGAAATCAATATGGATAGCTGAATAGTCAAATATTTGCATTAAAACAAATGAACAGTAACATGTTTAACAGTAATGGAGTGCATTAACAGATTTGTCCATAAACTATATTTTATTATTTTATATAAAATAAAATAGAAAAACCATAAAGGATTTTTTTTTCTTTTTAAGTTTGACGTGACTAATGAGGTGGCTCAACAAGAGTATGGCAACATTAAATTCTACGTCTCAGCTTCTAGATATATATAGAATATAGATGAGCCGAGTCAAGTGTTTAAAATTCAAGCTTTGTTCATTCAAATTTTTTTTTTTTTTGAACACGTGCCGAGCTCGAGGTCATCACCTAAAAAGATTATATGTTCAAGCTTGACTCATTTTCTTGTTGAGAAAGCTTAAGCCTGCTCATGAGATACTTTAAATTAACTTATTATTTTCTTATATATTATGAAACAATGAATAAATGTTTTATCTCTTCATAATTTTATGAATTTTTAATATGAATAGACTATTTATATTATCAATAAATTACAAATAATAGTGTATGTCATATGAACCTATTGACAAACTTATACAATTCAATTTAAAGTCTATGTAAATATATTTTTTTGACTAGTGTGCATATAAAAATATAATATTATATATAGTTAAATTGAGCTCTTATGTTCATGTGCTTGTTCATGAACACATTATTATGTTTGAACTTTATTTGTTTTATAATCGAAGCTAAACTTAAGGCTTGAACTTGACTTGTTTTTTAAACAAACGAACATAAACAAGTTTTTTGCCAAGCCGAACTTGAGCTAATTATAAACAACTTGGTTCATTTACAACTCTATTTCCTTTTTGTTATGGTAGGCCCAATTGAGTTGAAAGATAGTAAAAATTCTAATTACTCACATTTGTTGAGAATTGAGATAACATTTTATAATTGCTGTGCCATAAAGTGATAATAGTGGTGGTCTAGATGAAAATAATGTTGGCACCAATCATTTTTTGCTAACTCAACAAATTGTAAAAATAAAAAATAAAAATAAAAATTGTGAAAATTCGATGTCTCTAGCATTGCTAGAAAGTAGAATTGTTTTTGGGGGAATCAAAGGAAAAGAAAAAAGAGAAAATTGGTAGGAAAAAGAAAAAGTTGATATCAAGGCAAGGTCATATGTGAACAAGAAGAAGCTTTGAGTTGGACCGTGGTTTGCCACTTAAACCTGAAAAGCACAGCTTACCTAATCTAACCTAATCAGTTAGACTACTAATTGATGTATTTGTCTCAAGGCAAGGTAATATATGTGAACAAGAAGATACTTTGTGAGTAAACAAGAAGCTTAATTTGCTATCTAAAAAGGCAACGCACCTAACCCTCTAGAATTATATGCTACCATGTAATTGGTCTTTACCAAGTAACGTCACATGGGAAGGAGAAGAAGCTTTGTCAATAAACAAAAGGCTTAATTAATTATTGCCACCTATAAAGCCAAATCATACAGGTGGACTGCTCCTTTTGGTAACTAGTGGAGTACCCGAGTGTGATGGGCAAATAATATTGTAAGCTTCTATACGAGAAGATTAACTAGAATGTTAAACTTATTTGAAAGTAAAAACATGAAATAACACCTTTTTATCCATTCAAAAATATAATTTAGATAAAATTTCAATTAGAATTGCTCTTTTTTGGGATAAGTAAATTAGAATCACTTAATCTAACAATGACATTCACTAATTAGTTACATGTTGCATCAATACAATTTTCCATAAACATTAGATTTATCCTTGGCTCCAAAAATTGTAATGACTTCAATAAAGAAAAAAAGGAAGAATCAACTCACTTAAAGTTATATAGGGGCAACGTTAATTGTCATTGAGCCAAAAAAAAAAAAAATAGTCACAGAGTAAAACATAACATGATTTTCCATTAACATAGCATTTATCCTTGGCTCTGTAAATTGCAAATAACTTCAATAAAACAAAAAGAAGCACCAATTCAATTGAAGTTAAATAAAGATAACACTAATTGTCACGGAGTAAAACAAAAGAAAAAATGTGTTGAACTTAGGATGCATGATCTGCATATGCTACATGCGATTCTCTTTCAATATTTTAGAGCATTAATTAAACTCCACCATAGGAGATTTATTTGTATAGGAACAAAAAATAAAAAGACAGATCAAATGAGAATTAAAAAATAAAATACTTATTGGAAGCCTTTTGTCAAACACCTGTCAAATATAGTCATTTGTTCTTATTGACATAACCCTTATGGAAAAGTAAACAAAAGAAACGGTTTTATAGAGCCTAAATATTATCAACCAAGACAAACCCTATAGTTTAGGCCAAATGAGTTCATAGCAAAATGATCAAACGAATGGGAAAGAGTGGAGACAAAAATAGCAAATGTCAAGAGGTTAGAAGAGATTGTGTAACAATTTAGGCATGCTAAAAGACAGGTTGAAGAGAGAGTAAACTAATTTGGCACTTAATAGGAGAGTCTTACTGGCTGAAAGGATGTAGAGGCTTTTAATTCTATGTGCCACTTGGCAAATCCTAATTTCTAAAGCCAAAATCTAAGATATTGAATTACTGTAGATAGAGTAGAAATTGAGTGAAAGCCAAAAGCACTTTTGCTTGCTTCATGAACTAATATATGATCCTTTTGCAACAAACCTTACATACGACCTAAGCTGCATAAAGAGGCATATAGTATTACAGATTCAGTAGTACCTTTTTAAACGTAAAGAAAGAGCAAGTCAAACAAAGGAGCTTGAGTTTCCTACACAGATTCTTGTAAAACAATACCAAACCAAAAGTTTTGATAATGCAGTTTTATAGCCACTATGCCTGAAAAATAAATCATTAATAACAAATATTAGTGAAATTAAATATAACAATCATTGCAAAATATTGTTTTCTTTTTCTTCAAAGTAAAATACGATCACCACCACACCCTTGGTGTAGTGGTCTCTCCACAAGTATAATTGCTCGTGGGGTGTGGGGGATAAGTGTGTGGTGGTCACTCCACAAGAATAAGTGCTTATAGGATGTGGGGGGTAAGAGCCGGAGTTCAAATCTCTAGGAGGGAGTTTTACACACATATACACTTAGATTAGACTAGAGTAAAAATTCTATCTTGTATATAAAAAAAAGTAAATAAAAAGTAAAATACAATCATCATATCCATATCGCTTTTAGGTTTTGTCATCCTTAGCATTAATGCACACATTGTTGGGTTACATGTGTGAGTGAAGTCCCACATTGAATAATGATAAGTAGATTGAGTGATTAATATAACATAATTGAGTACATACCCATTGGGTTTAAGCCTTTTAGGTTAAAGTGTATCTCTATATGTTATATTAATTATTTAAGGAAGCTCCTCAAAGTGTTCATCTCCCCAACACATACTTTGCATTTGTCACATGTATTATTATTTTGAAGGACATAATCCTTAAATATTCCCATCTAGGAAGTTATTTTGTACTTAAAATAAATATTATTGGATGATATAGGGTGTCACTGTAGAGGTATGTAAAAAATATTAACCCTAAGCACATCTCATTTCACAGACTTAAGATAATTTGTTTCCATTGGTTTACATGTCAAAAGTTTTCATTAAGCAAGATATATATATATATATATATATATATATATATAAAATATGTGCAGATTGTGGTGATCATTTTAAAATTTCACTTTCAAACTACCATTAACCCTCAATAGTTAAAAACAAATTATTCACCTTCAAAAAAAAAAAAAAAAAAACCACTTTCTTAATCATAGATAAGTTAATTTGGTCCCACCTATGTCAATTAGAGGCTGATACATCATACAACCAACATCGACATGAGCAACAATAAAGAAAACCCAATGAACACAAGCTATGTATCTGTAACTATAAGAGCTTTCAGTCAACTTTTACCAAATTTAATTTTTTCTATTGCCAAATTTAATTGTTTCTATTCCCAAACAAAATACAGACCAAATGAAAATAAATTACAAAGTCATCAAGATAGAAATAAAATTAATCAATTTTCCTTCAAGGATTTTATTAAACATTATGGATTCAAAATAAAATATATACCTACTCTTGGGCTCTTTGCAATTTGATTCTACTACAATAGTTTCACCTCCACTAACATTCTGATTGTGACCCAATCCACATAGATGCATGGGTCTATGCTGTGCTTGCACGTGATGTGGAATAGCTCAATCTTTTAGTTAAGCTTATCCCTCACGGATCTTTCTACATGCCAAATAAAAGTAGATTATTTAATTAACTCAATCTTAGCCTTAGATCCAAACAGTATCAAATTTGACAATTTCTCTTAATCATGTCCCTAGCTATGTAATATTTAAACCATTAACCTAATGAACAAGTTACAAATTATAGAAATGGTGTGGGTCAATAAATATCTCAACCAAAACCACTTCGATTAGCAAAAACCCATTACCAAACCTTTCAAATTTGGAGATAAATGATCTTTATGGGTCTCACCAATTTTATATTTTTACTTTAACTCCAAATCCATGAAATTATTCTTATACACATGAAAATTTTTATATATCATGTATTATCACTTGAGTTTAATCAATTTGAATGTGTTTGATTTATTTAGTTAGTTTTGTTAAATATTAATATATGTAATGATTAAATTGGTTATTAGTTGTATATATTCCAAATTATAATGATTACGCCTTTTATATATGTATATCTATATGTTTTTTAATAATTTTATTAGGTGTTTGTGTATTTAAGATACATGATACAATATAATATACAATGCAGAAAAATAAAAAATCAATTCATGATAAGTTTTACATTTTGACAACTATGCTTATGATATCTAAATGAGTGGTGACTAAAAGATAACTGCCTTTCCAAAAAAGTCATAAACGTGGGGCCCTCTCTTCAACAGTGTAAGATTGCATTGAATGCATTCTCAGTCGATAGTTTTTCCATTACAAAAATAAAAAAATTTAGGATAACAACTTAGACCACAACTTTTGCCACAATTGTCTACATAACAAATTATGGGTGGGGGAGGAAAAAATAATGGGTCCATATAAAAGTGATAGGTAGTTAGTTACAAACTGCCATGTAGGATAGTTGTGACATTTTATGTGGTACTGAATTTACTCTACAAAATAGATTGAAGCTTTAACATTGCATCTCATATGTTGCACGCATATATGACAGTAAATGGACTTATTTGTACCTCAATGTCATCGAGGAAGCTTAATATTTTGAGTAATGATACACACTTACCATACATGCACTATCTCATGACTAAAAATTGTGGTTTTAAAACATGATTTCACAGTTTTAACTGAAATGCAATGTATATAGAATATGTAATAAGATTTTTTTTTGTAAATTTTTTTTATCTAGAGTAAAAAAAATATATATCAAAGTTTAGTTTTTGGCTTTTTAGCTGACATATTGATAGACAATAAATCCATAGGGACCCAATCTTTGAAATGACTTTTCACTCATTCCATTTTTAGCAGAATTGATTTTATGAATCTCAATTAAAGAGAAACTCTGCTATCAAGATTTTTTTCGTCACATAATTCTAAACACGATCAATTATAAATGGTTGAGAAAAAGTAGCAAATTGCAACCACAACACGTTAAAGGAAATGAGATAGAAGGGAGGAGAACTTTTCCTTTGTTTAGCTCTAAGGAAAGAGATGAGAGAAATAAAATATGGAGATAAATAGTTTTTATGGGTCTCACTAATTTTATATTTTTTTCATTCCTTCCAAATCCACAAAATTACTCTTATACCTATACACATAATTTTTTTTTAAAATATTTTGTGAAATTACTTTAAATTTTCGTAATTAAATACTAACTTATAATTTATAGGGATAAAGTAGTAAAATAATTTTTTTATTATCTTTCTTTCATTTTTCTTTACATCTACATCCAAACACACTAATAAATATTTTTCTTTGACTTCTGTTTCCACAAAGTCAAAAACATGTGGGACTCTCTTTCAACTTTGTAGGATTGTAGGAAAACTGAAAAGTTCTTTACTTGATATATCCGAGTCAATGGTGTAAGGCAAGATAGAATTTTTCCACAAAAGTAAAAAACATGTGGATCTCCTTCAAACTTTGTAGAACTGCGTGAAAGAGGGTATCCTTGGCTGCACCATCCGCTTTTGTGTGATCTTGGGAGAAAAGTCAGACAATGGTGTTAGTGATATTTGAATTTTTAATACATAAATCTGTTACTAATAATGAAAAATTATTCAAACATTTATATATTATTTTGTTGGAATAATACTAATTATATTTAGGTCAAAGTGCAAATTACACCCTTAAAAGTTTGGGGGTGTTTGGATTTTACACCGTAACGTTTTAGAGTTTGAATTTTATCTACTAAATTTTAAGGATATTTGGATTTTACTCCCTAAAGTTTGGGGGTGTTTGGATTTTATACCCTGAAACTTTAAAATTTGGGGAATAAAATCCAAGCACACCCAAAATTTAGGGGTTAAAATTTAAATTATGAAATGTCAGGGTGTAAAATCCAAACACTCTCAAAATTTAAGGGGTAAAATTCAAATTCTAAAACTTCAAAGTGTAAAATTCGAACACCCCCAAATTTTAGGGGTGTAATTTTCAATTTACCCTTATATTTATTACCATATTAATTTGCAATTTTTTTATTATAAAATTTGTATCAAAGTTATAAAAAATTTTACTAAAAAATTCTTATAATCGATCAGATATGACAAGAATTTGATTAATGCTAATTAAATAACATAATAAGTGAAGCATAAATTACTTTTTTTCATTTTTCATAACATACACATATATACTAACTAGACTTGGTTCGGCAACCCCATTCCCTTCATTGTACTTACCAACCCACATGGATTGGGTTGGGTCGGGTTGAACCCATGTGTTGGATAATTTATTTTTTATTTTTATCACTATTATTATTAAATTGAGCAGAAAAATATATATCTTACTTGCCACCTGAGTTGATAAGCAAAATAAACATGAACTAGTATTCCAACTCAATTATAAACAGAATATTTCCAACTAAGTTGATAAAAAAAAATACATGAACTAGTATTCCAACTCAATTATAAACAAATAGGAGTAGAGTAAGAGAGTGGGAGTGGGAGTGAGAGGCAATAGAGAGAGAAATAAGATTGTTAGGGTTTGCGAGGTAATTGGGTTTTATATAGGAAGAGCTGAATAGGGGAAAAAATTAAATAAAAAAATTATTAATTATATAATATATTTTTAAATATATATAATTTAAAATTTAAATATATAGGTGGGTCGGGTCGGGTTAGGCGAGATTGTGATTTTTATGACTCGAACCCAACCCGACCCACTATTAAAAAAATTTTCGTAACCTAACCCAACCCACCAACCCCTAAAAACCGACCCAACCTAGCGGATTGGGTTGGTTGGGTTGGTTTTGGCGTGTGGTGAGTTGGCTGCATAATCCTAATTCTTTGAACATCATTCACAATAAGGTTGAACTAATTAGTCTAAAAGGGCCCTAGGTTACGCGTAAGGAAATTTCTTAAACTATTTTACAGATTTTAATTGTTTTATTCAAAAACATCCAAGATCTTGCAATGTGAAAAGAAAAAAGGAAAAATATTTATTTGCTTTTGCATTCACACAACTATTAGGAAATTACTATCTATCTATCTATCTATCTATCTATCTATATATATATATATATATATATATATATATATATATTTATTTATTTATTTTAAAAAATTGCTGTCTATATTAGTTTATAAACTGTATATCCAATCCATCCTCTATTACTGAAGTTGACATGCATGTCCAGGCGTTACTTGGTCTAGGTGTAGCTTGCGTATTCACTTTCCTCACCCAAACAATTGAAGACACCTTAGGGTTTCTTCCAAATCCCATTTCATCAATATCTTTCTTTCTTTGCTCTTCTCAACCATCTGCACCTAAATCTTCATGGATCTTTTCACCAACAATGAAGCCTCATCTTCCTCCTTCACCCACCAACCCAAGAACTTTGATGTCTTCTTGAGTTTTAGAGGTGAAGATACCCGTCTTGGCTTTATAGGCCATTTGTATAATGCTTTGAGTCAACGGGGTATTAACACCTTTATTGATGATAACCTTCAAAGGGGAGAAGAAATTTTTGCGGAACTTATCAAAACCATTGAAGGTTCAAGGATTTCGATAATTGTATTCTCTGAAAACTATGCATCCTCCACATGGTGCTTGGATGAACTTGCCAAGATTGTTGAGTGTAAGAAGAATGACCAATTAGTGCAACCGGTTTTTTATAACGTAGATCCATCAGAAGTTCGTAAACAAAAAGGAAAGTTTGGAGAAGCATTATCTCAACATGAAGAAAAATTAAAGGATAACAAGAAGGTGCAGAGGTGGAGGGAAGCTTTACATGAAGCTGCCAATATATCTGGTTGGCATTATAAGCATGAGTATGTTCCTATATTTAATGACTACTTTTATGCTCTTAACAAGTTTATGCTCAAAAGTTCTAATGGTTTTTCTCATTTTAAAAAAAAAAAAAAAAATCTAATGGTTTTTCTCATAAAAAGAAAAGTTTTAATGGTTTTGTAATGATCAGTAGATTTTATTGTTACACAACTACTACTATGTGATGGCTGTCCTTTTTCCTTTTTATGTTTTTCCAAATTATGGATTGTTTTTTGGGTCATATCTTCTACTAAGGCAATTAGCTATCGGAAATAGTAAAAATAAGATAACAAAATTTTATATTATCTTACCAAATAATTAGGAGTTTCTCTAGCACGTGGTTTAAAATTTTTTTAGAAGAGATTCTTAATAATTTTGTTCAAGTATCAAGTGGGGAATCCGTTTGTACCCCTCATCTAACTAGATTTTCCATGCAATTTCTTCACAAAAACCTAAAACTAATTTCCTAAAAAACAATAATTAGAAAAAATCCTAATCAAATTATAGTTCTTAGATCTATAAATTACATTAGGCTTACTTTAAAAAATAAAAATAAAAAGCTTTAGTTGAAATGCTTAAATTGAACATCTTGAATTTAGTTCAGGTTCATATTTCAATTTTATAGTATAACCATTTACATGTCTTGTATGCTTTGTGAATTACAGCTGTAATGAATTAGAATTTATCCAAGAAATTGTTGAAGAGATCTCAAAGTCTAAATTAAATTGGATGCCATTATTTGTTGCTAAATACCCTGCAGGTGGAATAAATTCTCGTGTAGAGGCCATAATATTGCAATTAGATATTGGGTTAAATGATGTTCATATGTTAGGTATGTATGGCCCCAGTGAAATGGGTAAACTATGTTTGTAATATGATTTAACATATGTTATTTTTGTACATTTAACAAAGCATTTATATCAAAATGTCATGACCATGAAATTCACATTTATGGTTTCTTTTAAAAAGAAAAAAAAAAATACTGCCTGTGTCTATAATTTTCTAAAAACATTAAAAAAAATAAAGAAGTTTTTTTATTAAAAATATGTACTTATATATTTCTAGGATGTCTCCTAAATATTATTGAGTTCAAAGAGCTATTATGGTATAAGAGTAATTAATGGAAAACTAAAGTGCATTAATTAAATTAATGAATTATGTATATATAATATAAGGGTAATTTTAGGAAACAAAAATAATGTATTAGTCAAGGGGCATTATTTAAATTAATACATGAATTTTTATATTTTTACCAAAATAGAAGAAGGAAGAGGGATTTTTGGAAAGTAAAGGACTAGTCCTCCTTCTCCGCCCCTGCCAAACCTTTCCATGCATCACCACTTGCAAATCTATGTGCCACTAATCCAAAACCCTTTGGACTTCCATTTTGTGGGTGAGACCCATGCGCTGAGAGAAAATTGAAATTTTTAGTCCAAGTTTGGAGAGAGATTATAGCTTTTGCGGGAGGTTTCGAGATGTTAGAGATTTATTACCTCAATAGTATAGGCCCAAACTCAGTCTTACATTGTGTACATGTACAAGTCAAGTCTTATTCTTGTACTACAAGCTTATTAATAGTAGTTAGTATATGGTTAGTTTAAGATTTAGCCTATTATACATATATATATACATTGTAACACAAGATTTGTGCTACATTTATATAATAAAGATATAGCTTTTAAGGGTTTTTTTTGTAAACATAGGCCGTCATGCTAATCACATAACCCTCATGTGTTCCTATGTTACTCTTTTATTCTTCTGCTTCCATATATATTTTAGCATAGAGCTTTTTACTTTACACTTCACTAGAATGGATTTGATAAGGAAAGAATACAAGGTATTGTGCCAAATGTGTGATGTATATGCCATTCCAAAGTGATCTATTAATTCTCTAATAAGTCATTTAATGGCAATTCCTTTAGATAGATCAAATAGATCAAATAGCGTTCCTTTAGATAGGAACAAATTTGATAAATACTGATAACTCTTGGATGGAGTATTAGAACAAAAACAACGTTTATGTTTGAAGTATATTTTTTTCATATTCTTGATAAAACAGCGTTATGTTTAGCACCTCAATGTTGGCTCTTAGCCACTTGGGGCTGTAATATGCTCCAATTGTTGGGCTGTTCTTGAAAGGAGAAGAAAGTCTAGAATGCCAACAAACACTTCTTGTTGAATTTCTCATTCAGTGAGTGTTCTATTTAATAGAAGAGAGAGCGCGACTGAGATAAGGAAAAACTAGAAATATCCATCACCACAATTGTGGTGGGCTTATAATTGTCAATTATGGTGACCTTGATGCGATTTGAGGTCCAAGATGAGAAACTAATCTTGAAGATAAATATAGAGATCAAGAGAGGGTGAAATGAGAGCTAAAGCGCCAGTACTGTTTGCACTTGAGATCTACAATTAATGGCGGTGGAGAGAGAGAGAGATGAGATGAAGGAAATATAAGAGAAAAGATCAGCTGTGTTTTTGCAAACTTGTTTTTTTTTTTTTTTTTTTTTTTTTTTTGTCATCTAAGCATTAATGTGGCCACTAAAATTTATACACGTCAGCATCTCATTTAATACTTTAATATTAAGAGAGGAAGCGCGGACACTTCATTTGAAGTGTTGTACCGATGTCGTATCTATTGTGTCATGTTATAATTTTTCAAAAATTGGTCATGCCATCATATCGTACCCGTATCTATGTGTGTGTCCAACTCTCCATGCTTCCTAGATATTAAGCATGCTAACAGTGCAAATTGTTTGTTACTTAGGCATTTTCACTTAGTGAGTTGATATTAGAGACCAAATTGACTACTACCATAATGTATGGACCAAATTGACTGTAATCCTAAAATATAACTTTTGCATAAATTTTATTGACTAAATAACAACCATCACTAGTTATTGGGCAAAATGGGTAAATACCCTTAATTTTAAAACTATGTAGCAAAAAACCCTTATTTTGAAACTATCTAGTAAAATGCCTCTTTTTAAACTCAATTTTTGTAAAATCGAGTTCTACAAAGAATTCGATTTCCTTATACTTGAGTTTCGTGTATTTTGTGCTATGGTGGAAGTCATTGATGTGGCTTTTCTAATTAAAAAAGGCCACGTAGAACTCAATTTTACTAGAATCGACTTCTACACATTTAAAAAAAAAATACAACTCGATATTAGAATGAGTTCTATGGAAAACATTTATTACATGCACTCACCGGTGAAGCTAGGGGGGCTGGAGGGCCATGGCCCCCCTGACTTTTCAAAATATCCATTAACAGTAGGGTTAAAGGAAGAAATTTGCTCAAAAATTAAGTATTATTTACTTACAAGCCCCCTTAGAATTTTGAAAAATATATCAATCCTTAGATCTTAAAATAGTTTCAAAAGAACCCAGGAGCAGCGCTTCACTATTCTCAGGGGTTCAAATGAACCCCTTGACTTCCTAGAAAAAATTTATATATAAATTTTTTTTTTTTGTTAATTTAATACTATAATTTTTTCTTTAAAATATTTTTACATACCCTGACTTAAATTTTACATACCCTTATTACAAGTATTTCCAATTCTAAGAATAAAAAGTAAGTGTTTATGAATTGTAAGTGTCACTATTTTTTATAAATTTATATTATATGTGAATGTGTCTAATATTAACTGTGTATTACTTTTTGTTATAATGTTATTTGTGTGAATTATGATGTATGTGGATGTTTGTGTATACAATATAATATAAATTTATATAATTTAATAATTAGGAAATAGAGATGATTTGTTACATGTGTGTGTATTGTTATCATGTTATAATAACTTTTTGTTATAAAGTTAGTAAAATTCAAGAAAAAAAAAAACCATAAAGTTAGTGATTATCCAAGCATTTGATTAGTTAAATAGACACTAGTGTATAATATTATGTATGAATAAGTGTGGTTGTGTGTGTCAATAATTAATACAAAATTAATGAATTTAGTTTCATTATTTAGTTTAAAATATTTTTATAAAAACAATAACAAATAGATAATAAAAACTACATAAAAATAAAAATGTTACAAACTGGACAGCTCAGAAGAAGAGGAACACACGTCCCTATTTCGTAAAGGGAATATAACAATCTGAGTCTCCTTCAAAATGGGAGTGATCGAAATCCAACTCACGAACAAACTGGACAGCTCTTCTAGCTACAATGGACTCAAGAATGCTCACGGAGGAAGGCTTTGCAATTTTTTCAGAAAGAGCTGCCATAACTTCACCCGTAAAGTTACGAATGACCACCCCAGTGCCAGCTTCATTGGACTCCTGAAAAATTGCACCATCGAAGTTGGTTTTTAGAGAGTCGGAGGGGGAGGGGGGATCCATCTTTTCAACTTTGCAGTAGGTTTAATCTTCATTCCTGGTGAGTTTGAACAACGAATCCGCTGAAGAAAATCACTTGCAGTTTCGGCTATCCTATCCAGTGGGGTTGAGACTTCCATAATCCTGGTTTTATTCCTGTCACTCCAGAAAAACCAAGCAGTAATGGCAACATCTCTACTAACTGTGGCTTTTCACATACCAGCACCAGAAGATCCGAGAAAGAGCCAACATAGGTTTTAGAACGATCCACCCAACTGAAAACATGAGACCAATTGACCAAACCTCCTAAATCTTCTCGCAGTCCCATAGGGCATGCATTGAGGATTCATTTTCCATGGAATACAAGTGAAAGTTGAGTCATTTAAAATCTTTCTTTTCTGCAAATTTTGTTTAGTTGGCAGAGTGTTTGAGCAGGCTTTCCATAGGTAGTGTTTGATCTTTCCAGGAATTATGAGCTTCCAAATTCCACACCAAAACTTCTTCTTAAACTCCGGATTTGAAGTAGAGGCATTATCTTTTTCAGCAGCTTCAGACAGTAGGCGATAGTCGGACTTAACAGCATTAGTGTTAGTGGTGCCAAATTGCGAAAATGCTATTTTTAACAACTAATATAATAAAAATGAGGCTACAATAGTGGTGCTATTGCTAAAAATTTTACCACTCACTGTAGCTCAAAGCTATCACAAAATATCAATATTTTATTTCCATGATGGTTCTCTGTCAATTGGGTCTCAAATTCTTTTTTTTCTTTTTTCTTCTTTTTGAGAAAGAGTAAAAGAAAGCTGTATGTATGTATGTATTTCGTCTGGGCATATTTTGTGATGGGTTTCAACTGATTTTGTATGTATGTATTACGGTGGTTTTGGGTTTCAACTTATTTTGGGGTTGGTTTCGGTTGTGGTGGCAACGATGGTGTGTTGCTGTAGTTTTGTGGTTGTTTCTGGTGGTTGGTGAGGTGGGTTTGTGGTGTGTTAAACATCAAGCACTGCCTCTCTCTCTCTTTCTCTAGAAATATCTAGAGTTTACCTCAATTTCTCTCTCTCCGAAATTTCCTAGAGACTTCCTTGATTATATAAATTTCAGCCACAACTTTGTACAATATCTAGAAGCTTGGAGAAAGGTAGATTTTTATTGTCATTAAAAAGATGTAGCTAGAAGCTTCTTAATCGACATAGAACAAGTATAAATATAGAAATGGTGCTCAGTTTTTTGTCTGTCATAAAAGCACCAAGCCGTGTGTGTGAAGTGTTGGGTGAAGTAGCAGTATGAAGTCAGGTGCAGTGTGAAGTGGTGAAAGGTGAAGTGAAGTGTGGTGTGTGTCATAAGCCAAGTGCGTAGAGTGGGGTGAAGCAAAGTTGAAAATAAGACTTGGCTGGTGTCATGAGAACAAAGTTTCTCTCCAAATTAATTTAGAGAAAAACTCTACGAGTTCTTCATATATTTCTATATTGAGTATGAATTTTGAAAATCTAATTATTAGATTGTATGTTCTTATTATATTCTTCATGCATGTAAAATTTCAATAAGATCAAAGATCAATTGCTATCTCATCAAATAAATGTTAAAATTTCAAATTTTTATGATTTAAAATTGTATATAAAAAATAAGTTTATTGATCGAATAGTAAATAATATTCAATTTGAATGAAATTTGATATGCATATTAAGAACATTAGGAACACGAAATTCAAAAATTTAACGGTTAAATTTTCAAAATTTACACAAAAAAAAAGATATATGAAAAGTTTGAAAAGTTTCTCTCCAAACAAAGTTTCTCTCCAAACTAATTTGGAGAGAAACTTTGTTTGGTGTCAGTACCTAGGTGTCTAAATAAGTGAGTTGTGTGCAAGTGTATTTGGTGAGTAAGAGTACGTTTGGTACGCTGTAATAGCTCCTATAATGGAATAGCTATTTGTGTAATACTAATTCGGTCATTTGGTTGCATCTTTATTACATGTATTAGTTATTACATTAGAATAATTATTCTTTAAATTGAAGAATAATCATTCATTTTTAAAATGTATGTAATAGTTATTCCTTAGTGCATATAATAGGTTTTCAAATTAATATATTTCTAAAAATATAAAGTTTCCTTATACATCATCTTTTACAAGCTTTTCATATGTAACAACCAAACTTATGAATAGTAATAGTTATTCCATTATAATGTCTTCTATTTTCAGTAATAAAGATTACTATTCCTAATGTAATTTATATTCAGCGTATCAAACGTACCCTAAGTATTGTCTGCAGTGCACTAGTGTCAGTGTGTGGGCGTCAAGCATTAGTGCTTGTAAAGTGTTGTAATTCAAAGAGTCCTAGTTTTTAATAAAAGCTTTTTGTGCAGTCTTTTGTTCAACTTGGTGGTTGTTGGTGAGGTGTGTTGCTACAGTTTGTGTTTGTTTGGTGGTCTTTATATAAAATTTTTTTAGGAGGGTGAGTTTATAGCAATGTGTTGTGGTGGGTTGTTGGGGTAGGTGTGTGGTGGTGGTGGTTGTTGTTGTTGTTGTTGGTTTTTTTTTTTTTTATCAGATTTGTAGTGGGTTGGTTGTGGCTGTGGCTGTGGCAGTGGATGGTGGTTGGTTGTGGTAGTGGGTGGCTGTGATTGGATTGGTTGTGCCAGTGGAGGTAGATGTGGGTCTTGCTTTAGATGAGAGAGAGGCCACTGATTGGAAGAGAATAAGAACATAGAAAAAGAATAAAAAGAATAATAATAATAAAAAAATATCTAAATGAAGAGATAAAAAATATAGAACCATTGATGTTTGGTGTTTTATAAAATAAAGTGGTAAAATAAATAAAGTAGCTTTTTTATGGTGCCAAAAGCTAAAATTTTGTTAATAAAGTACTAAAGTTACTGAGGACCAAATAGCTTATATGATAAATTGTTAATTATATTATTATTTTATTGATTGTTGATACTTGGAACTTGGAAGTGATGATGAGTTGGAAATTAAAAGTCAGTACGTGTAATACTGTAGTGGAGCAAGCCTATATAAGTAAGGGGTTGTTTGGCACTGTTATTTTAACAACAGTTTTCAGTATTTAAACAACAATAACACTTTTGACATGTATCTATATATTACTAAAAGCTGAAGCATGGCATTTACTATTGCTTCCCTCTATTGAGTCACATCAGTAGCCACGTCATTCATTTATTTTTATTTATTTTTCTTTTCTCTATTTAAACTTTTCTACCCCTATTTTCAAAAAAAAAAAAAAAAAAAAATCTTCTTCTCCCTATTAGTTCATACACCTACTGTTACACTTCTTCTAACATATCCCTTTCCTATTTGCCTTTTTTATCTCTCCAGTACTTTACCGTTATACTTCTTTGCTCTTTTCTATAATTTGCCTCTTCTTCTACCTTTACACCTACTATTACACTTCTTTTAACATTTTCCTTCTCTTTTTGTCTCTTTATCTCCCTACTACTTTACCGTTATACCTCCTTTCTCTTTTTTACAATTTGCCTCTTCTTCTATCCATTTTATTTTGTATAAATTTGATATCATTTTCCTATTCAATCTATATAAATTTTTCCCACACAAAACTGTGAGTACTCTCTCTTTCTCTCGGTGAATTTTTATTCTTTCTTGTAACTCTAATTAAGGTTGATGGTTTTTTTTTTAATATGTGTTTTGGTATTGTCTTTTTTTTTTTTTTAAATATCCCATAAAAAAGTGTTCTCTTTCCCTTTTATAGCTTTGCTTGAATTTTAGTTTGAGTTATTACTTAGTTTTTTGGGAAACATGAATTTGAATATGCCTACCAATTGTTTGAGTAATAAATTATTATAAAGCCTATTATTTATTCCTTTAGTTTTATTTTAATTTTGGTTAAGATAACATTATAATTTTGTAATGAGTTTTGATTATTATGATAATTTCCTTATTCCTTAAGAGATGAGAAATTTGAATAATAAATTTGAAACTTATAAAGTTTAGTTGTATATTAAGCAAATATAATACACTACAATAGAATTTAGAAGAATATGGTTCACCTTAAAAAAATATTAACCAAACATAAAAATAAAAAAATAAAAATAAAATGATATATTTGTAGAGATAAAAAGATTAAAAAATACTTGTAGAAATCTTTTTTTTTTAATAGACAATATTTGAAGTAATGATTTTTTTTTTTTGTATATTACACCTCATTACATAATATTTATACTCCCACACATCACATAAGTCTGCGGCTAATTTCTATAACACTCAAACACATATTTTCACAACATTGAAAACTGAACAACAATACTTAAACACTGCTACCAAACAAGCCCTAAGTATCTGACTATGTGTAGTACTATAGTATTTTTTTTTAGAGAGTTTCAACCTATAACGTCCGCTCTTGATGATAGTTCTTTATCATCAGACCAAGACACTAATTGGTATTTAATATAGGCATTGAACCCCAGATCTCTTATTCAACTATCAGAAATTTTACTAGTTGAGCTAATTAGATCCCACTAGTACTTTAGTCACCCACGTGTTGATATATTTCTTGATTTTCCCATTAAAGTAGGCATGTATCAATAAAATCACGCAAACTTAACAAGTGCCAATGCAAACTTAAGAAATTTTGGAGAACTTGATTTTAGTAAAATCAAGTTCTACGTGGCCTTTTTTCATTGGAAAAGCCACTTCAATGACTTCTACTATGGCACAAAGTACATAGAACTCGATTTTAATGATATTCAGTTTTGCCTAGAGCTTGATTTTGCTAAAATTGAGTTTCAAAACATGGTCATTTTGCTAGAAAGTTTCAAAATAAGGGGTTTTTGCTACATAATTTTAAAATTAAGGATTGTAAAGTTGAATTTATTCAATTATGTGTTGGCTTTATTTCGTGCCAAATTTGCTTGTAATTCAGCATTTAAAAATCCTGTATTTAGGTGGGAATAATGTAAGAGTTATGTGTAAGAGAGTGTGAAGATTTGATCAAAAGTGTGCAACAAGAAGGTGACTCGCGACTAGACTCGCAACTAACTCGCGAGTAGTGACTCGCCAAAATGAAACATACGTGTGAAGCATGTAGGAAGATGAAGAGTCAGACTAGTTGGATCACTACAGGATAAAAAGTATAGTCTGGCCTAATCTAGTAATTGGCAACTCATCCCAATCACAAGTGACTCACCAGTGCACCCTGTTTTGTTGAAAAGTGACATTTCACATTCCATCTCATACCCTACTATAAATACCTTTATACCCACGAAATGTAGTGAGCTTCCAGAGAGAATTTTGAGAGGGAAACCCTAGAGAAAAACAAAATTTATTCATCTACAATTTTATACACTTGATTCTCCAAATTTTTCTACTCTCACCCTCTCCATTGTCATACCCACGAGAGGATCATAAACCAAATCCTTACCTTACCAAATTCAGAGTATTGAGAAGGTTCTTGGTGTTTGGGAAGCAAATCAAGAGTGAACCAATTCATATTGGTTGATACAATGGGCTAATTGCAAGATTTGGACAGCTAGAGAAGTCACAGTTCAACGTAACTCTATTGGAGTAAGAAACTTGGAGGGCTTAGGTGCATTGGGTAGATTAGACTTAGAGGGTCTATTGATATTCATGTATCCCAACTGATTTTCTAGTGGATCATTTACTGTTTGGAGGGTAGCAGAGAGGTTTTTTGCCGAGTTCTTCGATTTTCTCTTCGATAACACGTGCTGGTACTATCTTGTGTTTGCATCTCTCTTTCCCTTACTCTTAACTTTTAATTTTTGCTAGTTGTGATTAATGAATGGCTTAGAGTAGTTTGCTAATTTGGGTATTGCTTATATTTTATATTCCGTACATATATTGTTTGAATATAAGCTTGTATTGGAAAATTTGTTTTTGGGAGTCTAAACATTCACAAGTGTTTTATACATCAAGTGAGTTTTCAAGGATATTTACCCATTCTGCCCCTAGTTCTTTGATATTATTATTTTTCTTTATATTTTACTAAATGATGAATTTTTTTTTTCTTGCCATCTTCTTCTATGGTACTTATCTATAGGTTAATAAAATAACTAAAATTATATTAGCTTACCAAATAATTAGCAATTTCGCCTCATATTAACATGTTGTTTACATTGTTTAGCAATACTTTAATTGTAATGTAGAAACTGAACATCTTGAATTAAGTTTATATATATATATATATATATATATTTTATAGCCTAACTCATTACATGTTAAATGCTTTGTAAATGGCAGCTGCACTGAATTTGAGTTTATCCAAGGAATTGTTGAAGAGATTGCAAATTCTAAATTAAACTGGATGCCATTATTTGTTGCTAAATACCCAATTGGAATAAATTCTCGCATAGAGGCAATTAAATTGCTTCTAGATATTGAGTCAAACGATGTTCGTATGGTAGGTATATGTGGCCTTGGCGGAATTGGTAAAACTACAATCATAAAAGCTGTTTACAACAGAGTTTTTAATTACTTTGAAGGGAGAAGTTTTCTAGAGAATGTTAGAGAGAGGTCAGAGACAAATGAAGGCATAATCCAACTACAAGAGACACTTCTTTTTGAGATCTTAGGAGATAGGAGTTTGAAGGTGTGTAGCCTATCTAGAGGAACCAACATGATAAACGAAATTCTTTGTCACAAGAGGGTTCTTATAATTCTTGATGACGTGGATAAATTGGAAAAGATAGAAAAATTGCTTGGAAAATGTGATTGGTTTGCTTTTGGAAGTAGAATTATTATAACAACAAGAGATAAACACTTACTAGCTAATCTTGGAAATGGTCTTTTAACCTATGAGGTTCAAGAATTAGATGAATGTGAAGCTACTGAACTCTTGAGTGAGTATGCCTTCAGAAGAAACAAACCCAATGATGATTATTTGGAACTTGTAAACGAAGTTATACGCTACGCCAAAGGCCTTCCACTAGCTCTAGTAGTAATGGGTGCTGATTTGTATGGAAGAACTACACTTGAATGGAAAAGTGCTTTAGATAAGTATGGAAAAATTCCTAATGGAGATATTCAAAAAATACTAAAAATAAGTTATGAGAGATTAGAAGAAACTGAACGAAATATTTTTCTTGATATTGCTTGTTTCTTCAAGGGACGTTACATGGATTATGTTGTGGATATACTAGAAGCTTGTGATTTATACCCATTATATGGTATTCCAAAACTTATTGATAAGTGTCTCGTGATGGTTGATCAATATAAATGTTTGACGATGCATGACTTGGTACAAAAAATGGGTAGGGAAATCGTTCGACAAGAGTCACCACAAAATCCTGGAGAACGTAGCAGAGTGTGGTGTTATAAGGATGCTCTTGACGTGCTGACTGAAAATATGGTATTAGTTGTTTTGATTATCTATCTTCATTTTCTTCACAGGGAAGATGTTATCACTTTGATTTCTTTTCTTTTCCCCCTTTTTAAAGTTGAAGAAAATTTAATCTTATCTTTTTATTTTTGATAAAAAATTACTCTTATCAATATGGTTTTGGTTAAAAAAGTGATAATTGCTATAGTTTTTGTCAATTCTATTGTGTAGCGTGATTCACTTTGTGCTTTGTTGAAACTAGGGGTCAGATAAAATTCAAGGTATAATGTTGTACTCGCCCACACCAACAAAGGTGAAGTTAAAGGCGCAATTTTTCAAGATGAAAAATCTTAGATTGCTTATGATTGATAATGTACATAGTTGTGGGCACCTTAAATATCTTCCCAATGGACTAAGGTTACTTGTTTGCAGTAACTGTATATTATCTTCATTGCCATCCAATTTTTGTCCTAAAAAATTGGTTGCACTCAATGCGTCTGGTAGCCGATTAGAGAAACCATTCATGCAGGTATGATCATTATTATTTATATTAAACAATATTTAATTTTTTAATATAAAAAAATTAAAACAATATTTATATTATTTATATTAATATTGTTTAAAAATATTAAACAATATTTTATTTTATTTTTCCCCTTCTACAGATTTTCCCGTGTAAAACCTTGACATATGTGGATTTTAGTTGGTGTGAACTCATTAGGAAAATACCTGACTTATCAATGACCCCAAACATAAAGGAATTGAACCTTAGTTATTGTAGAAATTTAGTTGAGGTTCATGACTCTGTTGGGTGTCTTGATAAGCTTGAAGAATGGGTCCTCCATGATTGCACTAAACTTGAAATTCTTCCGAGCTGTCTCATGATGAAATCTCTTATATCTTTTGATCTTTCACTTTGCTCAAGCCTTAAGAAGTTCCCCAATATCTCGCAAGAAATGAAAAGTTTAAAGGAATTATTATTGAACGGGACTAGTATCAGTGAGTTGCCTCCATCATTTGGGAATCTCACTGGGCTTACTAACATATTCCTCGGAAGCAATTTGGTACACCTTGCAGTTCCAGATAGCATCTATAAATTACAACATATTGTGGGTCTCACTCTTGAGCACGATGTCCTGTTTCCAAAGGATGTGGTGTTTGACACAGAACCACAGTGCAAATCTTATGAGAGCTTTCGCAATGCCTTTCCACGCTTGAATTATCTATCTTTTCAATTCTTCCAAATTCGTCCAGAAATAGATTTTATTTTGAGTTCTTGCTGTCCCCTCACATTGGAGATTTTAGAGATCTGCTTTAGCAATGTCGTTACCCTTCCAGAAAGGATTAGCAGATTTCAAAGATTACACACACTTTATATTCATGATTGCGATGAACTTGGGGAAATTCCAAGACTTCCACAAAGTATAAGAAGAGTAGATGCATCAAACTGTAGCTCGTTGGATTCATCATCATCTAGCAAATTACTCCTTCAGGTCTCTCTCTCTCTCTCTTACTCTCACATAGTCACATTAATAAAGAAACATATTTTGTTATCTTCACAAATACATAAATTGTAATTTTTTGAATTTGCTAATTGCACGCAGTTTGCAGAAATTATAGAGCTTCCACCAAATATACCAACATGTTTTAGTTTGAGAAGCCAGTACATATTAATGGGTGCCCAGTCATCTAGTAGAATATCCCCTGTGAATGATTTCACCCGTACTGAATATGAGATTACAATACCAGGAAATGAGATTCCAATTTGGTTCAACCATCAATGTATGGGAAATTACATATCATTTTGGATTGGTCCGGAAATTCCAACATTTGCTCTCTGTGTTGCCTTCGGAATGGAGAATGCTTCTGGCGATTTTTATTATCAAGTCGATATGTCCATCAATGGTAGTCAACGAATGTTTGAAAGAAAAATCTGTATGGGACAGCTGTCAAATTGTCTACGTTTTTCCTGTAGACCTCAAAGCTTTTTGCAGGAGCAATTTCAGGACTTGAATCTAGGTGATCGGAATCATGTTGAGATTTTCTGTGAAACCTCTCTTTCTCCTCTTTATCCCAAAGAATTTCCTCCGATGATTAAAAGAATAGGGGTCCATGTAGAATGCATTTGTCTTCGTCCTCAAAATCCCAGTATCTTCCATGACAACTATGATGGGTTCCAACCCCAAGGCCATCGAAGATTGAAGAGAACCTGTTTGTGCGAAACTCAAGCTCGTTGCCAGTGTCCAAAGGAGGTGGGCTCAACGTATTCATCAGAACCGACTTCAGTGCACTCGAGAAATTCGGACAGTCCGATCAGAGATTTGGCACTTGTTGAACCAAAAACACAATTTCGGTTTCATGCTGACTTGAACATCACCAATAATTTTTCAGAGATACAGGATACACCAGAAATGCAGTGTCAATGTCACTCTCCCAAAACCATCCCAAGTGCTATGGATGGTGGTGCGTCATCCTCGGTCCTTCATGACACTGAGCTCACGCATTTACTGCCTCCTTTCCCCACCACTTCTTACAGTTTCAACGGTGTAGAAGCTTTGGGGCTTTCAATGGAGGAGATAAATAGTGAGCTTCACTCAAGTTTGATGGGCTATCATAGCGATGGCTGTGATTTGGTTTTGTCATCAATTGCCGATCCCGTTGAACCCATTGCAAATAATGATTCAGATGCTACAGAACGTCAACCTCCTCTAGTCCCCCATGGTGATTCAGGGCTTCCAATGGATGTGGCAAATGTGTCTGACTTGGAATTTGGATTTGACTTAACGCTTGGTGCTGGGATTGATTTGGGTTCCCAATCAATGGCAGATCCCTCTAGAAACGATGATTCAGACTTTAATTCATGTGCACAGTCAAAGAAAAGGAGAATTTCTTGATCAAATTTCAAGAAAACTTGGCAAGGTACTGTTATTAAATTGAAACTGCTTCCCATTCAATGGCCTATCACTCTGTAAAACATGGCTTATTGCTTTGCAGGGTAAGAGATACAAGTAGTTGAGGAGAGGCCATATGTGGTCAAAACATATGTGAGTATTGAGGAGGATTTTGGAAGCTAAACCTTGCTAGTTGGTATAACCCTAGAAGGCAAAAGTTAGACTTTACTTTCTAATGCTCTAACTAAAGAGTGATTTACTTGAGCAATCTGTTCTTAGAAATTGTTGAAAAAAGACACAATGCTGTATGCAATCTGTCCTAATGCTCCCTGAGTCTCTATTTTGCAGGTGCTAAAGTGTTTTCGAAGCCACTTAGGCTTGGCAGCCTCAAGATCATAGACCAAAGAGGCCTGTTAGGGTGTGCACAGCTATTTATAATTGGCAGCTATATCACTGCTGAAATTGTTTGGCAAGCTTCTTCAAATTTGTTGTGGGCGCGAGGGGTGTGGACTGTGGACAGGTTTCGTAGCCAAATCACCTGAATGAAAAAAAAAAAAAAAAAAAACCGTTTGCTGGTTGCTTGAGCTGCAATACATCAGGAAAGGAATGCCTAGATGTATGGCAATAATCTTTTCACAGCTATATCTAATTGAGCTTTGGCTTGTTTTGTCTACCATGTGGACAGTTGTAGCATTTTATGTGGTCCTTAGAATTTTTGTTTTAGAATTATATACTACCATGTAATTGGTCTTTCCCGAGTTGCGTCACATTGGAAGGAGAAGAAGCTTTGTCAATAAACAAAAAGTTCAATTAGTTATTGCTACCTAATCAGCCAAATGAAACCAGTGGACTACTCCTTTTGATAATTTATGCCAGGACATTGGTCCTTCCTAAGCTTGATGCCTTAATCTCTTTTCTTTGATTTCTTTATGCATCCAAAAAATTGAGAGAGCTATCAAGAAAGAGATACAAGAGGTGGTTGAGGGAAAGCCATGTTGTGTAGTAAAAACATATTATGGGTACTGAGGAGGACAGAGACTACATAGTGCAATAGAATGTATAGTTGCAGCACTTCAAAGACATGGATGACGAGCTCTCTTATTGGAGGCTTGTGAACTTTTAGAAAGGCCAAGATGTATGGAAGTGGTTATTAAAAAGCTTCGACCATAGCATCTATTCTAATTTTGGTACTTTTTTTTTGAAGTTTTGTCGATGTAAATCAGATTCCATATTAATATGTAAAGGCATTTTAATGCAATCTCCTGTATGATTTCCCCCTGTTGAAACTGGGAAAATTAAATAAATAGTTAAACTTTTTTTTTCCCTGGGAGGTCCTGCACATCCTGTTGTCATTGCCATGATCTATCACAAACCTCATATAGGATACAAAGATTATGACATAGGCGGAATTGATTGTAGCTGGCTATATGGTTGATTGCCTTGGTTGTTGATGAAATACTTTCTCAATTGATAATTTTTCCAAAACAGAATGCATTGAAGCTTTAACATTGCATCTTTTGTGTTGGGCACATATGTTTTCAACTCATATATGAAAGTAAATGGACTTACTGTGTCATGTTAAGAAGCATAAGTTGTTTCTAAAAAAAAAAAAAGCATAAGTTTATTGAGCCACATCATCGGTCACGTCAACATTTTTTTCTATATTAAAAAAATATATATTTTTAATAGTGCACCATGACTCTACTACACATTCTCTATCCTCATTGTAACTTATCAATCATAATAACACTATATATATTTTTTGGCAATATATGGCTTCACAACTTCTATCCCTTTTATTTCTTTTTCAATTTTTACTTTTCTTGACTTCTTAAATTCTTTGTTTTAGCTTGATGCATTTGGCCCTTCTCAAACAGTGTTTCCCAAATCCCTCCCTAAAATCCCCAAAAAGAACAACCAACAGAAAAGAAAAGAAAAATGCAAAAAGGAAATCTATATTCAGGTTCACTTGTAAATAACTTTCTTCTGATCTTCTTTCACTGGGAGATATCATGAAAGTCTATGTTCAGGTTCACTTATAAATTAACAAAATCTATGTTGAAGTTCCTATTTTTTAAATTTCTGCAGAAATCAATTGAGTAGAGTTCTTCTCAAAAAGAAAGAAAATTTTGGGTGGAATTCTTCAGATTGTGATGGCCTGATTTTCTTAAATTGAACATGAGAGCGTCACACTCAAAATTCCACAAACTACATCTTCATAAAGGAGCAGATTCTAACATGCATCATCCAATATTGCTCTTTGCCATCTATACCTTTTATAAGTTTGCAATTCATTAGTGCGATTTAATCATCCTATTGTTTTCCTTCCCGCCAATTTCCCCCTCTGGTTTATAGTACGTAGTCTTGGCAAACTCCTCAGTCCTCTCCATATGATCATCCTATTACTTTTTCTTCCTTCCACACACCACCAATTACTACTGAATAGCATTTATTTTTTTGTTATGAGTGTGTTCTGTATATGTAATATTTCTCAAAGAGTCCATGTAGCATTCACAAAGTATACTCCTATTCCAGTTATCTGTACTGTCATGCTTCTCTGCAGTTATGTTGGTTGGCTTATTTATTCCTTTTTTTTTTTTTTTTTGGTGAAATATTTATTCCTATTTCAAACCTTATCCTATATACAATTACAGGGGCAGCCATTACTATCAAATTCAATATACTGTAAGTTCAACAGATAAATGGTCCAATTGTTTTCCTTATACCAAAGAAGGTTAATTATGTTGTTAAATATATATTTATATATATATATATATATATCCATTAATTTTAACATATTTCAAAGTGACTACTTTTGATATATATATTTTTTAATATATGGTAATGGCAATTTTTTTTCCAAGTTTTTTTTTTTTTTGAGAATCTTTTTTCCAAGTTTTATTAGGGAAATATAATGTATAGTACCTAAGAAACTATACATCCCATTGACATTATTATTTCTTTTTTCCAGATTGAATGATCTCTCTTTTTTTTCTTTTTTCTTTTTTCTTTTTCTCCTTTTTTTTTTTTTTTAAATAGCTCAGAAATAGATTTTATTTGGACTTCATGTTGCTCTTCCTCATTGGAAAGTTTATATATATACACGATAGCAATGTTTTTACCCTCCCAGAAAACATTAGCAAATTTGTGAGATTGCATTCGCTAAGTATTGAAAATTGCAATGAGCTTCGAGAAATTCCAAAGCTTCCACAAACTCACAAAGTATTAAAAAAGTAGATGCATCGAACAGTGATTCACTGAATTCATCATCATCAAGCAAATTATTCCTTCAGATCTCTCTATCTCTTAAAATTATTAAGAAACTGTTTTTGTTACCTTCACAAATATATTAGTAGATTTGCTAAGCTATAATTTCTTGAATTTGCTAATTGCATGTTGTTGGAAGAAATTTTAAGGGCTTGTACCAAATTCAACATGTTTAAGTGTGAGCAGCAATGCTTTAATGGATCAACTGTCATCTAGTACAATGTCCCATGGCGATGTTGAATATGAAATTATAGGAGGAAGTGAGATTTCAAAGTGGTTAACCATATCCAGGTGTCGGAAGTTACGTATCATTTTGGATTGGTCCAAAGTTTCCAACATTTGCTCATTGTCTTGCTTTTGGAATAAAGGATGCTAGTTGCGACTACGACCGTAATGTCGATATTTCCATCAATGGTAGGAAACAAACGTTCAAAAGGATTTTTTTTTTTTTTTTTCCTGCATTTCGGTCTGACCATTTGTGGTTTTATTGTAGACCTCTGTAGTACTCATTGCAGAAGCTATTTCGGGACTAGAGTTTAGGTGATCGGAAGCGGGAACCATGTTGAGCTTTTCTTTGAAATCTCTATTGTGGGCTTGACTCAAGTTTGATGGGCTTTCACGACGGTGGCTGGGAATTAGTTGGGCCATCAATTGCCTATCCCTTTGAAAGGCATTGCATATAATGAAATCTGATGCAGCAGAACGTCAACTTCCTCTAGTCCATGTCTCCTAATGACATTGGGCACCTTTCTTTGCCATCTGATTCGGGGCTTCCAATAGATATGACAAATGGATCTGACTTGGGTTCCAGATTTGACTCAACAGTTGGTGATGGGTACGATTTGGGTTCCTCTTCATTTGTGTATCCATTTGAACGCATCGCATATAATGATTTGGGCCATCAATCTCCTCTAGTCCCTCGTGACATTGGGTGGCACCTTTCTTTGCCGTCTGATTCAGGGCTTCCATTTCCAATGGATGTGACAAATGGGTCTGGCTTGGGTTTTGGATTTGACTCGACCATTTGTGATGGGTTTGATTTGGGTTCCCTTTCAACGGCCTATCCCTCAGTAAACAACGATTCCAACTTCAATCAATATCCGCAGTCAAAACATAGGAGAACCTCTTGATCAAATTTCGGAAAAACTGGCAAGACACTTTTCTTAGAATTCTTTTGCATTTTTGAATGACAGAGTATGTCTCCTATTTTAGTTGGATTGTTTGATTTTCATCTTGGGTATCTTTGTCACTTCCCTCTCTTGGGTATTTCTAAATAAATATGTAACTATGCTACTACTAAGTGAGAAATCTTATGCATGGGTCGGTTTTTTCACTAGTACATTCTTTTTTTTTTGTTCACTAGTACATGTTTCTAATACATTTTCTGCTGAAGATGTTGCCTTAGAACTTATGGGCCTTCCTTTTTATTTAAACTCTGTGGTCCCCGAACTAACAATTTTGTTTTTAGCAAACTGTTTTGTTTTCTCTGTTTTTTGCTAGCTGGACATGTTTTTAGTACATTTTCTGCTTTTGGTATTGGCTAGCCCTTTCTTTTTATTCAACCTTGAATACTCCAAAGTAACAAAATTTTCTCTTCTTTATTTTTCTAATTTGCTACCTAATTTTTTCTTTATAGCCATTTATATGATCTTCTCACTCTTGATTTTTGATGTCTTTAGAATCTTAACAGACTGAGGACTTGAAATGAGTTTTTTTTTTTTTTTTAATTGTGTTTTTATTATTAGCATTAAGGTTTAAGGTTAGTGGAGGAGAGTTTTATTGGCTTGATCAAGTGAAAGAAGATAACAAACAAAGAAAAAAGACAAGCGTTTTATGCAGTTAGTGACTCTTTCTTTCTATTCAGTAGTTATGTTTGCAATTCTTAAAAATTTTGGATAAATTCAAATGTTTTCCATTAACCACTTGTATCAAGATTCTGAATTATACACCAGAAGATATTTATCATGTTCATTTAAGTGTTATATATACGATTGTTTATTATAAAGTTCACATGAGGGGCATCACGATATTTATAGGTTCTCTCTCATATATACCTGTTTATTTATCAAGTATCCTATTTTATAAGCCCTAAAAAAGACAGATTCTTGATGAGAAAATTAGTAGATTTGTAAGCTAAAAAATAAATGTACTGATTTTTTATTCTTTTCTTTTCTTCTTTTTACATTAGTTGGGATTTCCAGCATAAGTACAATCAATGTTTTCAACAGATCAAGAAGGGAAGAAAAACATAAAAAAGACATTGGCAATGCATGGGTTGTGAACTGTTGGCCCAATGGTACAGGCACCTGTGCTTCGTGATTGGGGCTCAAACCCCACTTCACCCCAGCCAAAAAAATGATGGCAATGCTTGGGGAATGTTCTTACAATTAAAACAGAATTCAGGTGCTGTTAGAGGACATACTTGCTGTAATTAAAGCACAGGTGAAATTAGATTTTGTTTCCATGTCTATATTTTGGTAATTGATAACTTCCTGGCTATTTTGCCAAGATTTAATGAAAGGGTTATTTCCATAAAAATAAAAATAAAAATATAGAAAAGGATAATATTGAACAGATCTGAATCAGAAAGAATCAATCACATAATTTTGCAAAATTTAGAGGTTTCAGTTCTTTCCATATTCCAGGTTGCATCCCCTATGCCATTAATTAATTGTTAGACCATCACCCAATTTTCTAGTTAGAGTAGAAATGTTCTTTGATCTTTACCTGCATCATAGACATGTGTATATCAAGTTGAGTTTTCATGTCTCTTGATTTCTTAGATTTTCACCTAGCCCCTATTCAAGACTTGATTCCACGGTTGGGGTAAGCAGTTTGATAGTGGTTATATTGGAGTTTCAGTATGGGTTTTGAGGAGTGGATAAGGCATCATTTGGAGGATCCATTCAATTCTAGGTACATCAATTGTTTGCATCTGTGTGAATATGTTAGACCTAGATTTTATCCTGTTTACATATCCTTATTATTTGGAATAAGAGCACAATGGTAGCCAGTAATATCGAATTCTTTGAAAGAGTGACGTAAAGGAACTTGACATACATGAATGTTGTTTGGATTTGGAGTCTGGATGCTCTCCTTTTTTCTTTTTTCTTTCTTTTGTTTTTATTATATTTTTTTATTTTTTATGCGGGAGGTGTGTAACACTTAATATATGGTAGCAGGTCTAGATATTGGCTGTAATGGTGTTAATGTGAGTTTCTTATGACAAACCTATATGCACTCTGCCACATTTGTTTACCCAACTCCCTGCGTGCCAAAAAAGTTAATTATTTGGACTGAAGTCAGTAAGCAATTTGGTTAAGGTGTTCAATTGTCTCAACATGCGTGCTCTTCAGATTGCATTGATTACAATAGCATTTTGTTGAGAAAGTCACTCTCTGGACGTGAACAGAGGACTATGAGCTGGGAGTAATGATCTCTCTCTCTCTTAATACTACATAGGTAGACAAGATTGGTGTGATCAATTTAGGGCTAGCTCTAGATAATTTATAACCACCTGCACGTTTATAGATGAAGGCAATGTGAAAACTACATTAGTATGTTTAAAAGACAGGTGCATTATTATTAATTTGTCCATTTTCTATCATGGTTAGTGTAAAGTATTTGTCTAAGTAGTGTTGTGATCAGTTTTAACTTCACAATGATGCGAATTAGGTTTTCCTGCAAGTGTCATGTAAAAGTGGTGAAATCTCCTGATTTCAGGTAAAGTTTGAAATTTGGACTTCTTGGTGGCAAAAGATGCAATAGTAGATCAGTATTTAAGCTTAATGAAAGAGTATACGTACATATCTCCACAAATAGATTGGCTTAGTTGGGATGAAATTTTCCAAACAATAACAAAAGATGATGATATATGGGAAATTTATATTAAGGTACCATTCTTTCTAAATAATAATGTTGCTAGGATAATTTTTGAGTAACTTTCATTTAAAAATGACATTTGCCCTTTGCTTGGGGATTGATGATAATTTGGGATATGCAAGATCCGGCTATGGAGTTTGAAATTCTTATCAGGAAAAAAAAAAAAAAAGCAACTTTTTAAGCCCCAGTGTGTTTTCAAAAATTTCAGAGTATCATCAACAAAGAAATACAAGTAGTTGAGGAGATCGAGGCCATGTTTAGTAAAAATATATGTGAGTATTGAGAAGGATATTGAAGCTAAAGCTTGCTAGTTGGTAAAACCCTAGAAGGAAAAAGTTATTGACCTTACTTTCTAATGCTCTAACTAAAGAATGATATACTCGAGCAATCTGTACTTACAAATTGTTGAAAAAAGACCCAATGCTGTATGCAATCTGTCGTAATGCTCCCTAAGTCTCTGTTTTGCAGGTACTCGATTGTTTTCGAAGCCTCTCAGGCTTGGCAGCCTCAAGATCAAAGACCAAAGAAGCATGTTAGGGTGTGCAGAGCTATTGATAATTGGCAGCTATTAATCATTGCTGAAGGGTTTTGGCAAGCTTCTTCGAATTTGTTGTGGGTGTGAGGGGCGTGGACAGCTTTTGCAACCAAATCACGTTAAGGGGAAAAAAAATGTTTGCTGGTTGCTTGAGCTCCAATACATCAGGAATGGAATGTCTAGATGTTTGGCAATAATCTTTTCACAGCTAAGGATAAGGGGTTCTCTCACCTTGTTCCCTTGATTGGAAGCCATGTATTGAATAAAATCTACTGACTACGCTTTTAAATTGGATAGGACCGTTCTTTGCTGCTTAATCCAGAAGAGCATAGCTTACCAAACCAGTAGACTACAAAGAAAATTTTGGCATTATATCCATGTATTTCTGTTCCAGTCAAGGTCGTATGTGAACAACAAGAAGCTTTGGGTGGGAACTTGGTTTGCCACCCAATTCCGAAAAGCACAGCTTGCCTAACCTAACCTAATCAGTATACTAATAATTAAGTTTTGGCATTGTATCCATGTATGTGTCTTTCTCAAGGCATGGTCTTATGTGAACAAGAAGATGCTTTGGTGGTAAACAAGAAGCATAATTTGTTGGGAAAAATTCTATATAAGGCTGCGTTTGGCTCCATGTAAATGAATTTTCAAGCGTAAAATAATTTTAGAGGAAAATATTTTTGGGAAAGGAAAATATTTTCTAGTGTTTGGTTCCATTTTGAAAATTAAATTAGAAAATATTTTCAAGTGTTTGGTAACATTCTAGTAAATGCAAATTTTCTACTAGTTTCGCACATTTTCTCAGCCATTTTCTTAGTTTCCAAACAAATTTTATAATAGAAAATTGCAAGATATAAACTTTTTAAAGAAACAAAAATCAAAATAAAACCATTAACTCTCAAACTCGGTCAAACAAAGAGAGGGAGGAAGAAAGGGTGAGAGATTGAGGGAAAAAAAGAGCTAGATTGAGAAACTTGGTTGAAATCGGGTCAAGGGGGGGTTGATCTAGAGGCGGTGACGATGATCTTTAGAGGTGACGACGAGATCGGTCATGGGTGGGTCGATCTAGAGGGCGGCAGCAACGAGATCGAGAGAGGTGGAGGAGAGGAGCTACAAGGCAGCGGCGATGAGAATGAATACAAGGCTCCAATCTATGTTTGACATTGACGACAAGCTTCAGTGGCGATGAGAATGAGATGACAAGGCTCTGATCTATGTTTGGCGGTGACGACGAGCTTTAGGCAGCAACTATGAACAGGCGGCGGCGATGAGATTGTCCCAAGTTCAAGCTCTCTCTCTCTTCGGATTCACTTTTCCTTCAAGCTCTCTCTCTCGTGTCTGGTTTTCAATCCATAAAACTTGATTTGAAGGTAAATTACATGTGTAAATGATTTTATAGTTGAAGGGCTCTCATTTTAGGGTCAAAGGATTTGATTTTCCCTTTGACTGAGTTTTACATGTGCTCCCAAACACACATGACGGTGTAAAATGTTTTCCAACTTTCATTTTCACCCGAAACAAATGCAACCTAAATGTAAATAAATTTCAGCAAGAACAATAGAGGCACAACTATACAGAACACAATGATTTACGTGGATACCCTTTCTCCTTGAAGGGAAAAACCATGAAACAAACTCCTAATAATTTCACTATATTAAATAGAGATTACAACACCTTCTTTTCTAGAAAGTTTAGAGTTTCAATCTATGGTGTCCGCTCCTAATGTTAGTTCTTATCATCAGACCAAGACACCGATCAATTTTTGGTGTAAGCGGGAATTGAAACCTAGATCTCTTATTCAACCATCAGAGACTTTATTAGTTGAACTAATTGGAACCCACTTACAACACCTAGAGATATTACTTAAGCAAAGAAAAACTCTCTTTTCTTTTCATTCATTGCTCTCTTCCTAACTATGTATCTCTAACAATTTTATCTTGCTCTCTGTGTTTTTCTCTTCTCTTTTGCTTATTCTCGTTCATGCAATTCTTCAAGATTGCACTTAGTCCTTACTCTCTCTAAAGATTTCTCACTAACTCGCTAGCTAAATGGCCTCACTTTATATTTCTTCATCTTTTCTTTCTTCTCTAGCTTGTAGGATACTCACAAGTTAATAGTCACATTTTCATAAATGTGGTTTAACTTTTGTACATTGATATTAGAGAAAAAGTTGACTTCAATTCTTCTTTGTGAAGTTGTAATTTACAACTATTTTATATTGGCTTTAATTCCGTGCTAAATTTGATTGTAATTTTTTCAATCATATTTTCCCTTTATGTATGTAGGTTTTTAATTGTAAGGAATGAGTGTGAGAAAGTGTGAAGACTCAAGCTTAAAAGGATGAACAAGTGAATTTCGCGAGTGTATCGTAAGAAGCTTACCCACGAAAGAGCCATGTGTAGAGCACATGACTGGAAGGTGAAAAGTCATGCCAGCTTGGAGGTTTTTGCAATTGTCTCGCGAGAAAGGCTTACCCACGAAATACTCGCAAAACATTCTGTTTGGCAAAATGTAATGTTTTGTTTTACCAAGTCTTTATTCACACTATATATACCCTCATTACCCACAAATTGTAAAGAGTGTTTTTCAAATAGAAAACCCTAGAAAATACACCTGAGAGTTAGAGATTGTTATACCCACAATCATCTACACATTTCCTTGTGGTTTTCCTCAACTCCTACCTCTCCATCTCTATATCCTTGAGTGGTTAATAGCCCAAACACTTACCGCACCCAATCTGAGTGTCAAGTGAGATTTTGGTGCTGTTGGGAAGCATTGGAAGGAGCCATTCATTGGCGGATGCAATTGGGCTGAATTGCGGGATCCGGAAAGCTAGAGAAAACAAGGTTCAGAGAAGCCAGTTGGTAGCAAGAGCTTGGAGGGCTTAAGTACATTGAGTAGACTAGGCTTGGTAGGTCTTTTATTATTCATGTACTCCAACTTTATTCTCTAGTGGATCGATTTCGACTTGGAGGGTCGCAGAGAGGTTTTTAGCCAACTTCTTCGATTTCCTCTTCGACAACACGTCTCAGTGCTATCTTGTGTTTGCATCTCTCTTCCCTACCATTTAAGCTTTTCTTTTATTGTTGATAATGGATGAATATGGCTTAGGGTAGTGTTATCATTTGTTTGCGCTCATTTACTCTTATTCCGCACTTAGTCTAAGTTAGAGTAAAAGCAATCTATCTGTAATTTTTATTTGGGGGCCTAACAAGCTCTTGTATATTTACACAAATCTGAGCTTTCATTCTTTTTTGGCAAGCTTCTCTAGCAAGCTCAATATATTTGCCAACTTCTTAGCAGCTTGTCCAACAAGCTCATTTGGGCCTGTTTGTTATTGTTACTAGAACAACATTTTTCAATGTTTAAACAACATTACACATATTTTCACACACTTTTTCACCCACACATATTTCTAAAAAATACAAACAACATTAGCAGAACAATATTTCCAAATGGGTGCTTAACGACCTAAGCAAAATTTTGGGCTGGAACCACACAATGCACCCAACATAATTTGCTATCTAAAAAGATAACCCAATAGTGGTCTTTCCTAAGTAACGTCACGTGGGAAGGAGAAGAAGAAATTCACCAAACTGTGACAGCTCTATCTGAAAAACTCAGTGAATACGAGATGGGGATAAAAGAGAATTTAATTGAGAGTGAAAGCTATGGCTAGGGGTGTGTAGCCAACCCACCAAAACCAACCCGACCACACCCAACCTGCCGAGTTGGGTCAGTTTTTAGGGCTTAGTGGGTTGGGTTGGGTTATAAAATTTTTTTTTGATAGCAGGTTGGGTTGGGTTCGGGTCATAAAATTCCAAACCCGACCCACCCATAGATTTAAAATATATTATATAATTAATAATTTTTTAAAAATAACCAACTCTTTCTCCTATCCTATATAAAAGCCAATATTAATGTATATTAGTTCATATATTAATGTATAACTAAGTTAGAATATTAGTTCACATATTAATGTATATTTTGTTTATCAACTCAGGTGGCAGATGTAATATATATAAATATATATATATATATATATTTTCAATTTAATAATAATAGTAATAAAAAAAGGTTGCCCAACCCATGGGTTCTGAAAAGGTTTCTTAAAACCTTAAGAGAGATAATGGAGAAACCCTCAACTTAAATTGTTGAGAAGGGTTCATTGACTTTTATATAATGCATGAAGAATCTGTACAAGGAAATTGAATCTATACATGGCAAGTCTACTATATTAAATCCCTATAATTATGCTAAACTATATAGAGGCAGAAAATACAATAGTGTCATTGACTATGTCTTGCTATATTGATCCGAATCTAGTGCTGGCAGTGACTCCTTACAGCTAGAATGAATTGTTTCCTTATTAGTCTTAACACCCTCTCGCAAGCTAAGTGTGGGTGGTGACACATTTAGCTTGGAACGGAAAAATAGAAACTGAGATCGTGAGAGACTTTTGGTGAAAAGATCAACAATCTAAAAAGCAGAGGGAACAAATTGAACACGAAGATGACTAGCAGCAAACTTCTCACGCACAAAGTGATAGTCAAGAGTAATGTGTTTAGATCGATTGTGAGAGACAGGATTGTAAGACATGAAAATGGCACTTTTATTATCACATAAGATAGTAGCTGGGACTACGGGGAGATGAAGCTCCTAGAGAAGATGAGACAGCCATGTGAGCTCAATAACAGTGATAGCAAGAGAACGATATTTAGGTTTAGCACTAGAGCGAGACATAGTGGGTTGTTTCGTGGCATTCGAAGAAATATGATTGCGGCCAAGAAATACTGCAAAACCAGAAGTTGAGCGCCTAGTGTCGAGGCAACCAGCCCAATCAACATCTGAGTAGGCCAGCAACCTTTTTTCACTGTCAGAGTAAATGGTCAAACCAAAATGAAGAGAACCTTTGATGTAGCGAAGGATACGTTTAACTCTGTAAGGGCATGCATAAATTTACACACTATGTTAACACTATGAGCAAGATCAGGACGTGTGATTGTCAAGTATTGTAGAGCACCAACAATAGAATGAAAATGTGTGAGATTAGCATAAGGAGAACCATTACCAGAGAGGTGTTGTCCCACAACCATGGGTGTGGAAACTGGTTTACAATCAACCATGGATGCTCGCTCAAGAATATCAAGAGCATATTTGGATTGGCTCAAGAACAATCCTTAAGGAGTGTGATGAACTTCAATGCCCAAAAAATAATGTAGGTCACCAAGATCTTTCACGGCAAATTCATTGCTAAGACGAGCAATGAAATCCTTGAGGAGACGTGGATTGCTACCAGTTAAAACAATGTCATCAACATATACTAACAAGTAAAGACTTCTGTTGATAAACAAAGAGAGAAGGGTTGGCACAGCTGCAATGAAAACCAAATTGTAGCAAGAAAGTGCTACAACGGTGAAACCAAGCCAGTGGAACTTGTTTAAGGCCATAAAGAGCCTTATTAAGGCGACACACATGATTAGGGTAGCGAGGATCAACATGACCTGGGGGTTGTTCCATAAAGAGTTCTTTATTAAGAATGCCATGTAAAAATGCATTCTTGACATCAAGTTGCCGAAGAGACCAACCAGAGGTGGCAGTAAGTGATAAAATAAGGTGAACAGTTGTGGGTTTAATGACGGGGCTGAAAGTCTCATTAAAGTTGAGACCAGCTTGTTGTGTGTAGCCTTTGGCGACAAGACGTGCTTTATAGTGCTCAATGGAACCATTAGGCAGCAATTTGGTTTTGAAAACTCAACAACAGCCAGCAATATTTTTGTGAGATGGGCAAGGAACCAAAGTCCAAGTGTGATTTTGCTGAAGAGCTTGAATTTCTTCCTCCATTGATGAGAGCCACTCAAGATGCTCAGAGGCAGACTTGAAACCACATGGCTCTTTAAATGCAAAAAGAGCTTAAGAAAATGGAGTGTCTGAAAACGGAGCGAGGCAATGGTAGGCTCTTGGTTTGTGAACATCAGCCTTGCTTCTAGTGATCACAGGATATGAATTGACCAGTGGTGCTGGTGGAGGAAGAAAGGAGGTCACTGGTTCAAGAGTAGGAGGAGATGTTGGAGAAGCCAGTGGTGGAGCAGAAGCTGTGACAGAGGAAGGTAGGATGGAAGTCACAAAATCAGCAGTACAAGAAGGGCATGGGCGGGTGGGAAGTGAGCTTGATGCAGGCCTAGGAGTGGTAGAGATAGAACCTGCAAGAGAAGAACCACTAGAGCTACAAGACAGAGAAGGTGAAGGCATAGGAAATTCGGAAAAGAAAACATGATCAGATAAAGAAGAAGAAAGAGAAGAAGAGGAGGATGTGGCCAAGGGAAAAACAGTTTCGTCGAACACTACATGATGTGAGATGTACACACATTGAGTGCGATGATCCAAACAACGAAACCCTTTATGTAAAGTACTATAGCCAACAAAAACACAAGGAATGGATTTAGGTGAAAGTTTATTATTAGCATAATTGCGAAGATAAGGAAAACAGAGGCAACCAAAGGTATGCAACATGGAGTAAGAAGGTACTTTACCATACAAGACTTCAAAAGGAGAGGCATCGTGAAGAACCGGTGTTGGGAGTCGATTAATGACATAAGTGGTCGTGACAAAAGCTTCCACCCATAAGCTTGATGGAGCTTAAGAGTGAAAAAAAAAGAGTAAGGCCGGTTTCAGTAATATGTCGATGTTTATGTTCAGTGGTGCCGTTCTAATTTGGAGTGTAAGGACATGCAAGGCGCTGCTGAATGTCACACTAAGCTAAATGATGTTTGAATTTAAGATTAGTGAATTCAGTTCCACCATTAGCTTGAAAAGCTTTAATAGTCCTAGAAAATTGATTTTCGACAAGCTTTTGAAAATGTATGAAAATGTCGAAAAAAATCAAATTTGTGGCGTAGAGAATAAAACCAGGTAAATCTACTATGATCGTCAATAAAAATAACATAAAAGCGAAAACCAGATAATGATGCAACTAGAGATGGACCCCATAAATTACAATGAACAAGGGGATACAAACTACGTGTATTATTATTTAAGAAAGGAAGTTTATGGCTTTTGCCAAGTTGACCACTAGAACAAACATTGGAATTAAAAGAACCAATAGTACAAATGACACCATTTTTATGTAAACGTTCAACGGTTTTAGGAGAGGAGTGGCCAAGATGAGCATACCAGATCTCAAATGGAGCACGTGCGGGATGCTAACGAAGAAGTGTGAGGAAAGCTTGTTGACCACGATCAAGAACATAGAGTCCATTCCTATGTCTACTAGTGCCCAACACCGCCCTTGTTTGAAGGTCCTGTATAGTAAAACTAGAAGCAACAAATATAACACAACAATTGAGGTCTAACGTAAGACTACTAATAGAAATAAGATTCTTGGTTAGTTCAAGAACAACAAGAATATCACACAAAGAAAGGGAATTAAAAGAATTAAGGGCAGAAATTGAACCAATATGGGTGATGGGAAGAGATTCTCCATTGCCAACAAGAACTCCATCATTACCGGAATAGGGAGTAGCATTATCAAGTGCATTGGCATTGTTGGTTATGTGAGAAGTTGCACCACTGTCAAGATACCAATCCAGATTTGAAGGGTCTTGAATGGAACAAGAAGAGAAAGCCTCTGTTAGGTGGACTGCCTGCCCATATCGCTCCCAACAGACAATGGCAACATGTCCCTGCTTTCCACAAATTTGACAGAGTGATTTGTTGTTGGAGGATGAGCAAGATCGAGAATTTGAATTACTATTGTGGGAAAAATTATTGCAACCACCACCTCGGCTAGAGCAACCTCTGCCCCGATTATTATGACCTGCACGTGTTGAGAAATTTCCAACACGTTGAGCAGTGAAGACTACGGCATGATCAGATTGAGTTTCAAATGATTTAACAAAAATATCGTGGCTTTGGGCCTTGGGCACATCATCCTTGAAGCTGGGAATTGGAGAATGGGACATAATGGTGGTAGAAAATGAAGAAAATCCAGCATCTAAGCCTCGGAGGAACCGATGGACTTTGTCGGTATCATCCATAGGACAGCCCATGGCTGAAAGTTGATCACACACAGTCTTAAAATCCCGAGAATATTCAACAACAAATCTGGTGCCTTTCTTGATTAGTTGAAGTTCATCCTTCAACTGAAGTTCTCGAGTTTTGGATTTATGAGAGAAAGAAGCTTCAAGAGCTTGCCATGTTTCACAGGAAGGCGTGAGACCAACAATCTCACTCATTGCTTCTTCAGTTAGAGAAGAGCAAATCAGACTAAGTATCAAGTAGTCAATCTGCTTCCACTTGGTATATTCAGGGTTTGAAACCACTGTGTCGTCTTTATCAAAAATAGTAGATGACAGTTCTGTGGCCAAGCCATCAACATAGCCAAGAAGGCCTTGACTTCTAAGGAGAGGAAGAAACTGACTCCTCCATAGAAGATAATTTGTAGAGGATAATTTGATGGTGATCATGTGTACCATCGTATTGAAGGTTAGAGGGCTAGGAGAAGAAGTGGTTGAATCCATTGCTCTTATACCATGAAAAGATTTATTAAAACCTTAAGAGAGATAATGGAGAAACCCTCAACTTAAATTGTTGAGGAGGGTTCACTAACTTTTGTATAATGCAAGAAGAATCTATACAAGGAAATTGAATCTATACACAACAAGTCTACTATATAAAATCCCTATAATTATGCTAATCTATATAGAGGCAGAAAATGCAATAGTTTTGTTGACTATGTCTTGCCCTATTGATCCGGATCTGGTGCTGGCAGTGACTCCTTATAGCTAGAATGAATTGTTTCCTTATTAGTCTTAATAGGTTCAACCCGACCCATGTGGGTTGGGTTGGGTTGGGTTGAATTTTTTTTTAACCTACCATGGTGGATTAGGTCAAAAAATCCCCTTAACTCGACCCAACCCAACCCATGCACACCTCTAACTATGGCTCTATTCTCATTTATGGTGTAACAGGGATTGATTTGACTTGTTAAATGTTGATGTTCATCTTCAGTGGTCCATCACAACCACCCCCGCGGTATCTTAGATTGATTATGTTTCGTAAAAGGGTGTTTGGTATAGGCAAAATTATTACTTAAAATTCAATTTTCACCGCCCAATTTTCAAATTTTGTATGCCCCACCGATGCAAATGTTGTTTGGCATAATTCTCTCGCTCAATTCTCTTCCCTCCTAACTCAAAATATTGAGGTTAAATGATGAGAATTGAGAACAAGTTTTTTGGTGTTTTTTTTAAAATTTTAAGCTATGAGTTAAGTACCTTTTTGGTAATTAAACATGAATGATGGGACCCAGTTCAACATGTTGTCACACTCAAAATCAGACACCTAACATGAGTTTGGTTCAGCTTTTTGATACTATTCTTTTTGAAAAAGTGGCGGTTTCAAAATGTACGGTATGAAATTGAGCTTTTTTAAAAAGCAAAATGTTTGGTAAAAGTTGTTAAAAAATATTTTTTGAAAAAGCTAAATGTTTAGGTAGCACTTATCAAATTTGTTGATTGAGGCGTAAATTACCATAAAGGACAATATATAAATATATATTTATATATACACACTATTAATAACAGGATTCCTGATTTGTTTTCCAATTTTTTGCATACTAAAATTCCTCACACAAATTCTTAAACTCTCTAAAATACCTCTATCTTTTAGTTAAATAATTTTAAATTAAAATACACAAACTGATTAAAAAAGTAATTTATTTGTCCTTAGTTTTAGGTTTTTTTCCTTTATCTTCTCCATTTAGCCTAAAATTTAAGATACTATCTCTATCTCATTTTTAAAAATTATTCCACGTTATCTTATCTCTTTCTTTAAAAAACAAAATATACCTGGTTATTTATATATCATTTTTAAACATTATAACACTAAAAAAAAAAACAAAAATATAAATATATATATATATATATATAAAAGAAAATTATTGCACGTGCAAAATGTGTGTGATGATCCTAGTATATATATATATAACAATTATTTGTTTTAATTATCAAATTTGATTATTAGATTAAAAAAATGACGTCAAGATGGAGTTATGATGAGAATCAATAACTTGCCACTTAAGCATTATTACAAAATTATTGTGAAAATATTGTGTTAATAATAGCACAAATTTATGTATTTTTTATGGGTCATTCTACTGTACCCCTTATATTTTTTAGTGGGTACGGTACCCACCCAAATCTAAATGGTTAATTAGTGTTATTTTAATAGTGACCGTTGATTTAAGTGTAGTGTGAAACCTGTTACCGGTAAGCTAGGTCAGTATATAAAAGCCAGAAACAGAAACGAAAAACAGGTGGGTCTCTCTCAACTTCATATCCTCTCTCTCTCGTGTGCTCCTTCCCTTAAAAAAACTCGGATTGCTTCTTCTCCCATGTCTGTCAATTTCTTCACTTCATCCCATCAATGTCCTCATTTACTCACCGCTGAGGGTTTCTTAAAGGATCAAATTGTTTTGATTTTGTTTAAGGTAAGTATCAAACAAATCCCTAATTTCTCTGTCTTTGTTTTGTTCCCTTTTTTCTTTTTAAATTGTTGAAAGAATTTTGGAATTTCACTCTTAAATTTCATTTCACTATAACGTTGGCACACTTCTGCGCTGGTGAGGTACCAATTTTGTTCTTTCTTATAAGTGGCACAGAAAGTATTTGTTGAAATGCTTCTTGGGGATTCAGTTTTTCAAAAACTTCTTGTTGTGGCTTTGTGTTTTACTCATTAAGGGGTGTGGGTTCTTGTTGGTGTGCTATTGAAATTTTATTTTTATTTTTATTTTTTATTTTATTGGTTAGTAGAGGAAAAAGGTAACACTTGTGTATTGAAGGTGGAAGGGTTTTTATAAAGAAATAATTTTTTTCTTTTATGTCCTAGGGAGGACACGGGTATAGAGTTGCTATTTCTTTGTTTCTATTTCATTTCTTTTCTATGTGATGTACAAGCAGTAATTCTATTGCTGTTGCAGCATCTTGGAATCAAATTTTGAGTGTTTTCTAGCTTTAAAGTTTGACAGCTTTTGTGTTGCATTTTGGCTAGTACAAAACTTGGTTTTTTGTACTTTTGCTTGCTATTTGTCTTGTTTTGAGAATAGCGTCTCAGGTTGTTTCTGGTGTCTATGCTAATAAAATTTTCTGATTTATCAAAAAAAAATTTAAAGAGATTGTAGATGAAAATAACGAAATTTTTTTAAACATCTTGTAATTTTATATTGACATATTGAATCAGTCAATAGCATTTTCAGATGGCTAACTAGGGTAAAACGGACTGCTACTTTTGATGCTAGTGCTTACTTAATGGCAAGGTTTTCTTTATGACTGTCTCACTAGGTAAATTGAGTTGTATCATATTCATATCTTCATATCAACAAATGCTTATTTTATTTTTTGAAAATTTGTCCATATGAAATAAAGAGAGCAGGATCCCCGGGCAAATACTATTGAGAACATTTCTAATGCCATTAGTTATGTTTTGTGCTTAGTCCAATGAGTTGATACACAAATAAATTATAGAACTTGAAAGATACACACTGAAGATGATAAAATATAGCCTGTTGGGCCTACCTTAATGGGCCTGACGGATCAGGGCTGTTGGAGTTGTGTAAAGATGGTCCCACGCGCTGTGAAAGCCCATCGCCGACAGACTCGGTAGGGGCCCATGATCCGGAATCTCTATCGCCTATAAAAGCCCTAAGATCCAGAAGGGGAAATCCTGGCCCACTACGTTTTGGAAAATTGGTATCAGAGTCCCACATTGGAAAGATCTGGAAATCTAGAAGAGAAGCCTACTCCCCACCACTACAGTCCCACATTGGAAAGATCTAGAGGTAAAGAGCCCTCTCTCCACCACTATAAAAGGGCCGACATTCTCGCAAATCGAGGTAAGATGATTTGACCCTCTCTAACGCCTCAAAATAACTCAAGGGACGAATTCTGACTTGACCGTCGGAGAGTTTTAGGCCGGCCCCACACCGGTGCTCTCTAAAGGTTTTCTCTCGATCGTTTTTGCTGTGCAGGTTCGCTCAGAGTCGCGAGTACGGTGTGACCCATTGGTGACAGATAACTAACATCATCAGTTGGCGCCGTCTGTGGGGAGCGAACGTGTGGCACTTCATCGCTTCCTAGACAAAAGAGTTACATGGTACTCACGCGCTCGATGGCAACCACACATGACGTTCAAGAAGAAGCCCCTACGACTGCACTTGAGAAACAGGTCAGGACGCTCGCAGCGGCCGTGGAGCGCCTCACCAAGCAAAACCACGACCTACAAGAGCAGCTGAACCAAAAGAATGCCGCGGTCAATAACCAGGGAGCGGATCAAGAGGGGAACAGCGCCGAAAGGGGAAATCAGGACGGACCACAGGGGAGTAACGCCCCGAGCAGACCAGTAAGACGGGACGTAAGCAACCCTTCCCCGACGGACACTGGTCCACATTCCATCATCGCGGAGATGCAGGCGATGAAGGAGCAGATGGATGTGATGATGAGCGCTCTCAAGGGGCGAGTGTCAAGTGATCTTGACGACCTTGTCAACCGGACTGACTCGCCATTCACGGCAGCCGTCAACTCCTTCCCCCTGCCAAATAAGTTCCGTATGCCAAGTATGGATAGTTACGACGGAGTCAAGGACCCTCTAGACCACCTAGAGACCTTCAAGACCCTGATGCACCTTCAGGGAGTGGCAGACGCGATTATGTGCAGGGCCTTTCCAACAACTCTGAAGGGCGCAGCGAGGATTTGGTTCAGCCGGATAGCGCCCAACTCCATCAACACCTTCAAGGAGCTGAGCGCTCAATTTACTACGCATTTCATCGGAGGACATCGGTATAAGAAATCCACGGCTTGTTTAATGAATATCAAGCAACGGGAAGAGGAGACGTTAAGGGCCTACATATCACGCTTCAACAAAGAAGCACTTTCGATCGACGAAGCCGACGACAAGATATTGGTAGCAGCATTCACAAACGGGCTGAAGGGGGGTAAGTTTTTGTTCTCCCTATACAAAAACGACCCCAAGACCATGTCGGAGGTCCTTTACAGGGCCACCAAATATATGAACGCTGAAGACGCACTATTATCGAGAGAAGATAGGCCCAAGAAAAGAGACCGACAGGAGGATTCTCGACAAGACCAGGGACGGAAGAAAGGAAGGATGGGAGACCGGAGGGAGGACAGACGTCCAAAACCCGTGGGCGGAAGGTTCGCGAGTTTCACTCCTCTGAACGCGCCGATTGACCAAGTCCTAATGCAGATTAAGGACGAAGGGTCCTTGACGTTCCCAGGAAAGCTGAAGAGTGACCCCAGCAAAAGGTCTAGAGACAAATATTGCCGCTTTCATCGTGACCACGGCCACGACACGGCCGATTGCTACGACTTGAAGCAGCAAATCGAAGCACTTATCCGACAAGGGAAGCTACAGAAATTCGTCAACAAGGGGAGAACGGATCAACCCCCAAAAGAACAACACCTCCGCCGAGAAAACGAGCGACCAAGACCCCCAATTGGAGACATAAGAATGATAGTCGGAGGGACTGCTGCGGCCGGATCGTCAAAGAAGGCTCGCAAAACATACCTTCGGACGGTACAGAATGTCCAGTTGACGAGCAGAGTGCCAAGGATAGCAAACGGAGAAGAACCTATTGTTGGATTCACGGAAGAGGATGCACGGCGCCTACACCATCCACACGACGATGCCCTCGTCGTCAGCGTGCGGACAGGAGACTACAACGTGCACCGAGTGTTGATCGACAACGGCAGCTCGGCCGACATACTGTACTATCCGGCATTCCAGCAGATGAGGATTGACAGGGACTTGCTAATACCGACAGACGCCCCACTCGTTGGTTTCGGAGGAAGTAAGGTATTCCCTCTGGGCTCGGTAACGTTACGGGTGACGGTAGGAGATTACCCCCAACAAATCACCAGGAACGTGACATTCTTGGTGGTCGATTGCTCGTCCGCCTACAATGCTATTCTTGGACGACCTACGCTCAACTCGTGGAAGGCGTCAACATCAACTTACGCCCTAATGGTCAGGTTCCCAACGGAGTATGGGATAGGAGAGCTACGCGGAAGCCAAGTTGCCGCACGAGAATGCTACGTCGCTATGATGGAGATGCAAGACCAAATCCAGGCCTTGAACATAGAAGAGCACCGAACGGTGGCGGAACCAACAGAGAAGCTGGAGGAGATAACTCTTGACAGTTCCAATCCGGACAAAACTACCAAGATCGGAACGCTTGCCAAACCAGAAATCCGTCAAGAGCTCGTAGCTTTTCTGAGGAGCAATAAAGATGTGTTCGCCTGGAGTCATGACGATATGCCGGGAATCGATCCCTCCGTCATGGTACACAAATTGAATGTACTACCCTCATTTCCACCCGTCCGACAAAAGAAGAGAGTGTTCGCGACGGAACGCGACCAAGCCATAGCGGAGGAGGTCCGTAAACTCCAAGAGGCAAGCTTCATCAGGGAAGTCTACTATCCCGATTGGCTGGCGAATGTGGTAATGGTAAAGAAAGCGAGCGGCAAGTGGCGTATGTGCGTGGATTTCACCGATCTTAACAAAGCGTGCCCTAAAGATAGCTATCCCCTTCCAAGAGTCGACGTCCTAGTAGACTCGACGGCTCAACACCAGTTATTAAGCTTCATGGACGCTTTCTCGGGTTATAATCAGATCCGCATGCACGAGGCCGATCAGGAAAAGACTTCGTTCGTAACCAGCCAAGGACTATTCTGCTACAAAGTAATGCCATTCGGCCTGAAGAATGCGGGGGCAACATACCAAAGGCTGATGAACAAGATGTTCGCGCAGCAGATCGGGAGGAATGTTCAAGTCTATGTCGACGACATGCTGGTGAAGAGCCGGAAGGAGGAAGCCCACCTCGAAGATCTTAAGGAGACGTTCGGTACGCTACGATCCTACAACATGAAACTCAATCCGGGAAAATGCGCATTCGGCGTAACGGCAGGCAAATTCCTAGGCTTCATGGTATCCCAGAGAGGGATTGAGGCTAACCCGGACAAAATCCGAGCCATACTAGAAATGGCACCCCCGCGAAATGTGAAGGAGATACAAAGCCTTAACGGCAAGATAGCGGCGTTAAATAGATTCGTGTCGAGAGCCACGGACAAGTGCCTGCCCTTTTTCCGCACACTAAAGAAATCATTCGAGTGGACGGACGAATGTCAGCGAGCGTTCGAGGAACTAAAGGCATACCTATCCTCACCACCCCTATTGAGTCCCTCGCAACCTGGCGAAGAACTTTTCCTCTACTTGGCTGTCTCCTCTGTAGCCGTCAGCGCTGCTTTAATTAGAGAAGAGGATAATACACAGAAACCGGTATACTACGCCAGCAGGGCGCTCCGCGGCGCCGAAGAAAGATACCAACCTATGGAAAAACTCGCTTTCGCATTGATAACGGCGGCTCGCAAGCTGAAACCTTACTTTCAAGCCCATACCGTGAACGTAATGACCGACAAGCCCTTGCGAAGGGCACTGAGCAATCCCGAAGCCGCGGGTCGACTGACGTTGTGGGCAATAGAATTGAGTGAGTTTGATATCAAGTACCGTCCGCGTGTAGCCATCAAAGGACAAGCTGTAGCCGACTTCATAGCAGAGTTTACGCGAGACGAGGACAAGGGGGCAGGAGAACCCCCCAAATGGAGCATCTACACCGACGGGTCCTCCAATCGGCGAATTGGAGGGGCCGGCATAGTGTTGCTATCACCAGAAGGAGACAAGATCGAATGTATGGTCCGTCTCGACTTTCCCATTACCAACAATGAAGCAGAGTACGAAGCAGTGGCGGCAGGACTCGACCTGGCCAAAGCCGCCGGAGCGGAAAGTGTAGCCGTTCATTGCGACTCTCAGGTCGTGACCAATCAAGTAAACGGAGAGTATGAATGTAAGGGGGAAAGGCTGAAGAGATATCTTGATCAAGTGAAAGCGAGAATCAACGGGCTAAAAGCAACGGTCGTACAAATCCCCAGAGGAGAGAATGAGCTCGCCGATCGCCTAGCCAAAGCCGCTTCAGCAGAACATGTGACGACACCGGGTAATGTACTTTCCTTTGTTCAAGTCTTCCCACTAATAGACCCCGACAATATGCAGGAGATACGCTCCGAAAGAAACTGGACTACGCAGATAACTTCATACTTGAAGGACGGGTTACTGCCCCAAGAGAAGCAGGCAGCGAGGAAATTAAAAGTCCAAGCGGCGAGATTCGTCTTGATAAAAGATATTCTTTACAAGAGGGGTTTCTCCCGTCCTTACCTAAGATGCCTCGGGGTTGAAGAGGCCGACTACGTAATGAGAGAAGTACATGAAGGAATATGCGGGAACCACTCTGGATCGCGGTCGTTGGTGCACAAACTGGTACGGGCTGGGTATTACTGGCCAACCATGCAGAAGGATGCCGAGTCTTACGTTAAAAGCTGCGACAAATGCCAGAGGTTCAGCAATTTTATCGGCCAGCCAGCTGAGGAGCTGACCCCTATGACGGCTCCATGGCCGTTCGCCCAGTGGGGACTGGACATCATGGGACCTTTCCCAACGGCTGTAAGGCAGCTGAAATTCTTGGTGGTGGGTATTGACTACTTCACGAAATGGGTAGAAGCGGAAGCCTTGGCCACCATTACAGAAAAGAACATTAGAAGTTTTGTTTGGCGGTGCATTGTATGCAGGTTTGGTATTCCCAGAGTCCTTGTCTCGGATAACGGGAGGCAGTTCGACAACGGCCACTTCCGGGATTTCTGCGCACAGCTAGGAATAAAAAACCACTACTCATCACCCGCCCATCCTCAGGCCAATGGCCAAGTTGAAGTCACGAACCGATCCCTGCTAAAGATTATCAAGACTCGGCTCGAGGGGGCAAAGGGAATATGGCCCGAAGAATTACCAAGCATACTATGGGCATACAGGACAACGGCGAGGACTCCAACAGGAGAGACGCCATTCCGACTGACATACGGGAGTGAGGCGGTCATCCCCGCAGAAGTTGGCCTCACAAGTTACAGGGTTCACAACCATGACGAATGCAGGAACGACGAATATATGAGGCTACAGCTGGACCTGATAGATGAGGTAAGGTCGACGGCGGAGCAAAGGATCGCAAGATACCAGGATCGCATGGCCAGAAATTACAACTCCCGGGTCCGACACAGAGACTTCCAAGTAGGAGACCTGGTACTCAGGAGGGTCCTGGGTGCAGCTAGAGACCCTACACAGGGAAAACTCGGCCCCAACTGGGAAGGACCTTACAGAGTCACGGCATGGAAAAGAAAAGGAACATACCACCTGGAGACTACGGAGGGGGAGAAGCTACCGCATCCATGGAATGCTGAGCATTTGAGGAAGATACTACCAGTAATAGTACCACCTGGAGACTACGGAGGGGGAGAAGCTACCGCATCCATGGAATGCTGAGCATTTGAGGAAATACTACCAGTAATAGTAACACGGCGAGCGGCAACCAATTTTCCATTTAGCTTTTATGAACTTTTTATAAGTTTTTTCTGTAAACTGTGTTTCTCTTGCTACAATCTTGTCGTGCCTTTCTTTTTTAAGCCCAAGGGGGGCAGGCACTTTTCCTTTACGCATCTCTATAATTAGATACAATTATGATCTTCTTCTACTTGGATGTCATTACAATTGTCCTCAAAGTTCACGAATGCTAGTTAAAAGTCCACAAAGTGGACGAATCAGCATAACAGTGAGTAACTCTACAAGTCCATGAAGTGGACGGTACAGCCGCCACAAAGTGGACGGATCACCCAAAACGGTGTAAAAATTTACAAGTCCACAAAGTGGACGGATCATCCCTAAGGGGTACAAATTTACAAGTCCACAAAGTGGACGGATCACACCTAACGGTGTATAAATTTACAAGTCCACAAAGTGGACGGATTACCCCTAACGGTGTAAAAATTTACAAGTCCACAAAGTGGACGGATCATCCCTAAGGGGTACAAATTTACAAGTCCACAAAGTGGACGGATCACACCTAACGGTGTATAAATTTACAAGTCCACAAAGTGGATGGATCATCCCTAAGGGGTACAAATTTACAAGTCCACAAAGTGGACGGATCACACCTAACGGTGTATAAATTTACAAGTCCACAAAGTGGACGGATCATCCCTAAGGGGTACAAATTTACAAGTCCACAAAGTGGACGGATCACACCTAACGGTGTATAAATTTACAAGTCCACAAAGTGGACGGATCATCCCTAACGGGGAAAATTTACAAATCCACAAAGTGGACGGATCACACCTAATGGTGTATAAATTCACAAGTCCACAAAGTGGACGGATCACCCCTAATGGTCAATAATCCTACAAGTCCTTAAAATAGACGGTATAGTATTTCCTATCAATAAGGTGGAAGGGTCCGATTAGAAGTTCGAAATGCTTTAAAGTGAACGGATCAACAGACCGGCTTGTCCAAATTAATACACAAATAGACGGAGAGAAAAACCCTTAGCGGATACAAATACTTTACCAGCAACAAAAATATGCGTAAACATATATATTGAAAGAAAAATATTGTTCGGTGCAAAAGCTAAATTAAAACAAACCGTCTTCAAAATACAGAAAACATAAAAAAAGGGGACGGATCCTCCTCAACATTTACTACAAATTAATCTACTTTTTTCGGCTCTTCAGCTGGAACGTCCTTCGACGGAGCAGACTCTCCTTCGCCCTGAACAGCATCTTCACCAAACAGGTCTTCCGTGTTTTCTGAAGCGACGGGCAGAGCGGATGTCTGATCTTGGTCATTGACGGTTATCATGGACACGTCAAGATCCGGGTAGGTCTTCTTTATCTGACGGAGGGCATCGTCAAAGCCTTGAAGGAACGAACCCCCCAGCTCCTTCAATAAATCCAAAGAGTTGCGATACTCGGTGACGGCATCCTCTCCGGCTTGACGGAGTTTCTTCTTTAACTCTTTCACCTCCTCGTCTTTACCCTTCAAGGCCTTCCCAGCTTCTTCCGTCCTCTGTTCGAACTCTTTTCTGGTCTGCTCAGACAGTTCAAACTTCTGCTCCATTGTGGACTTCCACTTGTACAGTTGACTAAGCTCCTCCTCCGTCCGCCCAGCCTTTGTCCGTATACGTTCAAGAGCCGCTTCACGGTTGAGGCAGCGATCCATCAAGCCCTTCATCATGACCAAGGACTGAAATTGACAAAGTTAAAGTGTTAAATAGAAAACAAAGAAGTGGACGGGCATACACTGACAAAAAAAAGGGTACCTGCCCAACGGCGAATAAACCCGTCTCCCCCATTGCTTCCGTCGAATGATTCCCCAGATCCTCGTAGTCCTCTGCCGAAATTATTGACTTGAGTTTCTCCAAGGCATACTTCGAATCGTCACGGAGAAGGGAAGGAGGTTTCTCCTCGTTGACGGGAGGGGCACGCATTAGGCCCTTGCCGGTTCCATGTTTGGCTTGGGTGACGGTCTTAACGCCCTCAGCCATCAAGCCCACCACGGGCTCCAATGAAACTTTCGGTTGCTTGTATGGACGGTCAGACTTTGGCGGCTGCTTCCTCTTAGCCGACGACCCCGGCACCTTAGGAATGACAACTTCACCCGTCTTCTTTTGCTCGACGGCTAGTGATTTTATCATTGCCCTTCTCTTAGCGTCGTCCATTTCTACAAATACAGGACGGATTAAGATCATCCTTCGTTAAATGCTAAATTCAAGAGTAAGAGTTGACGGACTTACGTTTGTGTATTCTTTCGTCGTATGCAAGGGCCTCGCGAGTGGGTTCTGGACCGTCACAATACCAATGTATTGTTCTTGGGTTCACTAACTTGGCCCAAGTCCTTTCCTCCGGCTTAGTTTTCCTGCAAATCTCTTCAAGGAAACTGAATTCCTCAAGGCTAACTTGCGGGCGCCGTCTACCTACAGAGAAAGACGGTCAGAATATACACATAGACGGATATGAAAAACAGAAGCAAGCTAGGACGGGTGCATACGCAGTTGATTTATCACCGCCCAGGTTGTGTCAACGGGTAGGTACTCCGTCTCCCCTGGATGGTTCATCCATCTGTTACCCTCCAGGAAGAAGTAGCGACTCTTCCAGTCTCTATTTGAGTCTGGGGTCTCAAAGATCACCTTCAACAAGGGGCTCCGACTAGCAAAACTATACATCCCCCTTGACCCAGAAATCTCGTCTGGACGGTAGCAGTGAAGAAATTCACGGACCGTCAGTCTCCTCTCTCCGTCCGACCATGCACCATAGAGAATCTCCATGGCTATGAAGACTCTCCAGGCGTTAGGAGATATCTGTGTGACGGACAACCCTAGGTAGTGCAAAAGTTCCCTATGAAGTGTTGAGAGCGGGAACCGAAGTCCTGCCTTCAACGCCTGCTCATATATTCCAACACCGTCTACCCCTTCATAGTAACACTTCTCTGACACATAAGGAAGACGGATGGAAATGTAGTCCGGTATTTGGAAGTTTGTTCTAAATGTGCTGAAATGTTTCTCCCTGATGACGGATGTGAACTTATGGAATGTCCACTCCGGCAACATGATGAACTTCCTCAGTCCATCAGCACCTACAACGGACTCCAGTGCCTGATTCCCATCGTCATCAGAACCCTCTATTTCAACTATCTCCACATCCTCATCTGTAGAGGACGAAGAGGAGGACGACGGACTCCTATCTTCGCCGGGGCTCTCTTGGTCTTTATGACCGGACGGGTATACATTCTCGTATTCCGCCCCGTCACGAACCACCGACTGGTTACTTGACGCACTAGACATTTCCTACAATTGACGATAAAACCTAAGACTGACGGGTTTGAAATCATTGACGGGTATAGTAAGCCTATGAACAATGCATGGACGGAAATGTAACTTGATTATGTATTTAAACAAATACTTACCACACTTGGCGGATTAGAGGTGACGGTTGTTACAATCGGTATATTCTCGTCCACGACGGAGTGCTCTGACAGGGTTGACGGCTTCGTTCTGACAGTCTATTTCTTGTTAAAATGGTGAAAATGGGAGTGAGGCGCCTTATATATATATAGGAGATGCACGGAAGACGAAGCGACGCCTCGATCCTATACAACGGCCACTCAGAGATTGACACGTGGCATTCTCAATCAATGTTGACAACCTGTCAGGTTACATCAACAAAATTGTACTCTTCACGTAACCGTCAACCTGATGGGTTTTATTCTGACGGGTTGATCCACAGGAGACCGTCATCTTATATTGCATGAACCAGTCGATCAAATTATTCTTTCTTTTTCTCACGGATATGTTTCCGTCACATAAATACCCGTCATGCCCCTACGATAGGATCGTCACCCCATTGATCCTTTGGCCCAAAAAAAAAAAAAAAAAAAAAAAAAAAAACAGACGGATCATTGGGGTGAAGGGGGCAACTGAAGATGATAAAATATAGCCTGTTGGGCCTACCTTAATGGGCCTGACGGATCAGGGCTGTTGGAGTTGTGTAAAGATGGTCCCACGCGCTGTGAAAGCCCATCGCCGACAGACTCGGTAGGGGCCCATGATCCGGAATCTCTATCGCCTATAAAAGCCCTAAGATCCAGAAGGGGAAATCCTGGCCCACTACGTTTTGGAAAATTGGTATCAGAGTCCCACATTGGAAAGATCTGGAAATCTAGAAGAGAAGCCTACTCCCCACCACTACAGTCCCACATTGGAAAGATCTAGAGGTAAAGAGCCCTCTCTCCACCACTATAAAAGGGCCGACATTCTCGCAAATCGAGGTAAGATAAAAAATTGACCCCTCTCTAACGCCAAAAAGGATGAATTCTGACTTGACCGTCGGAGAGTTTTAGGCCGGCCCCACACCGGTGCTCTCTAAAGGTTTTCTCTCGATCGTTTTTGCTGTGCAGGTTCGCTCAGAGTCGCGAGTACGGTGTGACCCATTGGTGACAGATTTCTAACATCATCACACACTAAATTTTCTTTTCTTTTCATTTAGTACTTTGAGGTCAAAGCACCGGATGGATGATTTGTGTTTTAATTTTAATTAGGCAAGATAACCAAGAATGAAAAAGAAAATTTACAGGAAAATTAGGAGCAATTCTTAACTAGTAAGTTTTTCTTACAATTTTTTTTTTTCTTAACTAGTAAGGGATTCTCTTTTGTTTTTGTTTTTTACAAAATTATCGTTTGGCTTTGTTTTATGCCTAGAAGCTACTTGATTATTTTATTAAGTCATTCATGTAATTATACTATTAATTATTTTTTAACCTGCTAGTGGACATGTTGATTATCAGCTCTGCACATTCCTTTTATTTAAATTTGTATTGTTGAGTTTTCAAAAAAAAAATATTTGTAAAAGCAAAGTAACGTTGTTTTGTAGAATTTTGTGCACTTGTTGCGAAGCTCTCAATTCTTGATTTTAGTTTAACTTTGTTGTGTGTATAATCTTAGCATTGATCTATATACATTAGATACATAAATATATTTTATTTTAATACTAATTTTGGGAATGCATAGGAGATATTTGTGAAATTGTCTGTTACAAACTTTGAAGTGACGTTTAGCTATTTTTTATGCATGTTGTGCAGTCTTGAGGGTAATTTGTTAGATTGAGAAATGCACCAGGCTGCTCTCTAAATTGGCTAATTCCCTTCACTTCCCACTCACAGAAAATAAGGATCCAATTCAGGGGGATGTATTAGTTTTTGAATTTCTTTTATGTGAGGGATGTATTATAATGTTTTTGCTTGCCTTTTTCAGTAGCATGTCCTATGACGTTCAAAAACACACTCTTTTGACATATGGAACTTCTCTGTGTGCTTATTTGACAGTAAGCTTTGCATAGCTTACTGCATTAAAGTTTATGGCTACAAACAGTCTATGTTGAACATTGCACTCTATCTTGTTTAACAGAATTTTATGAAGTGTATTGTTAGAGTAACCTTGGCTAATTTAGTTCCTACTCTTTTTAGCTAATCACCTATGACTAAAGGTATGTAGTAGATAGCTCATATTGCTATTTAAATAATACAGGTTGGACCTTTCAGGTCCTTTGTATTAGATAGCTCATATTGCTATATTTAAACAATACAGGTCTTCTTTATTTGTTACAAGAATTACAATGCTAAAGGGTTGCTCTCTTTAGGTGGATACATCTTAGAATTGTCAATTGGTGATTCATAACGTGTAGCTTGACCTCTCTTTCACAAAAGTCAGAAGTGCCAAAAATTATTTAGTTTGACACTCTGTAATTGATTTTTTTTTTTTTTTTTTTTGGCTGTTGTCCGAAAAATTGAATTGTTTTTAGGTATTGGGAACCTTATTACTTTGCATCAGTAGGATTTGGGAACGGTGAAATTAGATGATGAGATGAGATTGAAGGAGAAATAGGAGGTGAGAGCTTGAAAAAATACCGTGTTGATTATGTTCTGTACCAAAGGGAAGCTTTTTTAGTATTCCATTGATTTCAGGTTTATACTTCCATTACAGCATTTTTTTTTGGGTCATTTTATTACTAGTAAAAAGAGCAGTGTGCATGAAATTGTTGGATTGTAAGCAATTTGGCACAAGTTAAGCTTGGAGAAAGAACTTAGTTTCCATTACATGCTCATTTCCTTATAATTTATGGGTGTCATCCTTCGTTTCTCTTAGGTAGTTATGAAGAATCTGATTTATAGTTCTAAATTTTGATAAGAGAGTTTTAACAATGATATAATGTATATTTTATGCCAAAGTCTCCAACCCCAATGAAGATGGAATATTATGGATTTATGGGCTTGTATCAATTATCTTTGTAATTAATAGAGAGATGATGAACACCTCTAGGGGTTTTTTTTTTTTTTTTTTTTTTTTTAGTAAGCATTAGCTGGTGCAACTTTGCAGTACACTTTTTTTTTTTTTTTTTTTTTTTTTTTTTTTTTTTTTTTTTTTATGAAATAGAGTATATATTGTTAAGATTTGAATATAAATTTTAAAAATTATTTGAAGGTGTTTGAAACTAATACATTAAACAAATATTAGTTTTTCCTTTGGCATCAAAATTCAAACTTCAAAGAATGGCAAGAGAGAAGTTTCCATTAAGATGGTTTCCTTCCCTTTATAGTGTTGAAATACTTGTCCTCTCTCTTATTTGGCATGCATGTTGTAATGCTAAACTTCATCTATGATCTTGACGCTAGAACTTTCCTTTTAGTAATTATAATTGATCTATTTTATTATGATTCATAATGTTGTTATCACCTCCTTGATATTTTCCCCCTTCAGTTTTGATTTGATAATACCATTCTATATAATAGAGCAAGGACAATCCATTGGGAGTTAATGCATTGAAGTGGTGCTAAAGGACTCGGCTTTGTCATATTGCTGACAAGAAGATAAGCAGTGCTTATGGTCGTATTGGGTTAGGAGAGAGGAGTTGCAAATGATGAAAGACCTGTAATTGATAAAGTTGCAAGAAGGGAATGCTCCCCCCCCCCCCCTCCTTTTTGAACTAACAGCTTGTGCAAACCTTGATTAAAGCTGGGATGAAAACTTTCTTTTATATGATGAATATTGTAAATACTATTGTAGTTTAGCATCCATCAGGCTAATAGAATTTGTAATCTATTTGTTTAATTACTATAAGTAAGTTCATAGCATCATTTTTTAGTAAGTAGAGATACTTTAAATTAATGCTTTAAAGTATATGTGACAAAAGAATTGTCAAATTTGATATTAGAACTGCACAATGTGATAATTGAACCATCAAATTCGAGAAACAAATAAAAGAACCGCTAAATGTAACAAAATAACTATTAAATGTGATGTTGGAATTGCACAATGTAAGGATGGAACTGTCAAATATGAGAAAAAAGTAAAGGAACCACCAAATGTGAGAAAAGAACTGTCACATGCGGAGTTGGAATTGCACAATGTGAGAATGAAACTGTTAAACGTGAGAAAAAAAGTAAGGGAACCACCCAATGTGACAAGAGAGCTATCACATGTGACAAAAATAGAGCAAATGCGATGTTGGTACTACTTAATATGACAATAGAACCATCAAATTTGAGAAAAAAATAAAATAAAGGAACCACTATATGTGATAAAAGATCTGTCAAATGTGATATTGAAATTGCACAATGTGATAATGGAATCGTCAAATGTGAGGAAATAAATAAGGGAACCACCAAATGTGAGAAAAGAACTGTTAAATATGATGTTAGAACTGCACAATGTGAGGATGAAACTGTTAAATGTGAGAAAAAAAAGTAAGGAAACTACCAAATGTAAGAAAAGAACTGTCACATGTGATATTGGAACTGCACAATGTAAGGATGAAACCGTCAAACGTAAGAAAAAAGTAAGGGAACCACCCAATGTGACAAAAGAACTATCATATGTGACAAAAATATAGCGGATGCGATGTTGGTATTGCTTAATATGACAATGGAACTATCAAATTTGAGAAAAAAAAAATAAAGGAACCGCTATATGTGATAAAAGAACTGTCGAATGTGATATTGAAATTGCACAATGTGATAATGGAATCGTCAAATGTGAGGAAAAAAATAAGGGAACCACCAAATGTGAGAAAAGAACTGTTAAACGTGATGTTAAAACTGCACAATGTGAGGATGAAACTGTTAAATGTGAGAAAAAAAAGTAAGGGAACTACCAAATGTGAGAAAAGAACTGTCACATGTGAAATTGGAACTGCACAATGTAAGGATGAAACCGTCAAATGTAAGAAAAAATTAAGGGAACCACCTAATGTGACAAAAGAACTATCATATGTGACAAAAGAACTGTCATATGTGACAAAAATATAGCAGATGCGATGTTGGTATTGCTTAATATGACAATGGAACTATCAAATGTGAGAAAAAAAATAAGAGAACCACCAAATGTGAGAAAAGAACTATCAAATGTGATGTTGGAACTACACAATATGAGGATGGAACCGTCAAATGTGAGAAAAAAGTAAGAAAACCACCAAATGTGAGAAAAGAACTCTCACATATGATATTGAAACTGCACAATGTGAAGATAGAACTATCAAATGTGAGAAAAAAAGTAAGAGAACCACCAAATGTGAGAAAAGAACTGTCACATGTGATGTTGGAACTGCACAATGTAAAATCGGAACCGTCAAATATGAAAAAAAGTAAGAGAACCACCCAATGTGACAAAAGAATTGTCACATGTGACAAAAGAACTGTCACATGTGACAAAAATATAGCAAATGCAATGTTGGTACTACTTAATATGACAATGAAATTATCAAATTTGAGAAAAAAATAAAATAAAGGAACCACTATATGTGACAAAAGAATTGTCAAATGTGATATTGGAACTGCACAATATGATGATGAAACTGTCAAATGTGAGAAAATAGTAAGGAAACCACCAAATGTGAGAAAAGAACTGTCAAATGTGATGTTGGAACTGCACGATGTGAGAATAGAACCGTCAAAATGTGAGAAAAAAAGTAAGGGAACCACCAAATGTGAGAAAAGAACTATCACATGTGATGTTGGAATTGCATAATGTGAAGATGAAACTGTTAATTGTGAGAAAAAAGTAACGAAACCATCAAATGTGAGAAAAGAACTGTCATATTTGATGTTGAAACTACGTAATATTAAAAAAAACTGTTAAATATGAAAAAAAAACTGTTAAATATGAAAAAAAGTAACTTAATATAAAAGGTTAACTACTTATGGGTACAGTACTTCTTCTCTTTATTTATTTATTTATTTTTGGTACCGTTGAATTACCCATTTTTTATATTTGTAGATTGCCTTACATAGTTACAAGACACCTGACGACCGATGTAAACATTTACCCCTTTTTCTTCCTTCTCTTTTTCTCATCCACTCATTACTTCCCATTCCCATAAATATCTTCTCCTCTTCCTTCTCTTATTATCCTCCAGAATCTTCTACCCAAGCTTTACTTCTTTTTTTTTTTTTTTTTTGATAACCAGCCCGATCAATCTTTCATTAACTCAAAATAGAAATACAATGGGCTACATCTATTTGAACTTGTTCAGTTATACTGGGAGGAGTATCCTCTACCCAGATATTACATTCATTTAGATATTTAGCTTGCCTAGCCATAATGTGAGCAGCCATATTGCCACTTCTCCGAGTATGATTAACACTCCAATCATTGAATCTTCTCAATCCCGCCAGGATTCCTTCGACCACTTTCTTTATAGCACTCGGTATCGCGTCTTGTTTCTCCAGGGAGTTTGTCGCCAACAGGGCGTCACTTTCAATTATAATTTCTTTCAATCCAAGGTCCCAAGCCAGTTCCACACCTTCCTCAATAGCCTTTGCTTCAGCCTCCAAGCCACCTAACGGCACACTAAGCTTCTTACTCAGGGCTCCCATTATTTCGCCCCTTTCATTTCTAACGACCACCCCAATTCCGCAGCACTTAAGATCAGCAAAAGTAGCACCGTCAGTGTTAACTTTGAACCACCCCGGTTTCGGCGGCTTCCATTTCACCGCATCAAATATAGCAGATGTAGCAGTGTTTCTTGCGCCTTTGTTTGCAGCTTGGTACTCCTTTAAATAATCTGCAGCTTCCTTCACTATCTGCTCATGGCTTTTGCATTGGCCTCCATGTCTCACTTGGTTTCTATTGTTCCAAAGCCCCCATACAGTGGTGGCAAACAGCTCCCAGTTAACCCCAGCACACCTCTCTTTGATTGCCCATACAATATCTATGAATTCAGTAGGGGGGTCTTGGAAAAAAGGGAGTTTTAACCTTGTGCTGCTCCACACTGCTTCTGCCATTCTGCAGCTCCACAAAGCATGCCCTGTCGACTCCCCACTCCCACACATATCACACCCCCCATCCAAATCAATTCCACGTGCTTTCAATTGAAGGTTTGTAGGCAGTATATTTTTACATGCTCTCCAAAAAAGATGCTTGATTTTGTTTGGACAGTTTAACCGCCATGCAATCCTCCAAATTTCTCTCATCCCCGAGCTGTCTGAGCTACCTCCTTCCTCCCTACTACATCCTTCATCTTTCAGCACTTTTTGGGCCACATTGTATGCGCTTTTAACTGTGAATCTTCCGTTTGAGGACCAGGCCCATATACGGGAGTCTGCTGGTAGTCTAGCACTAATAGGCATACTCAGAATCAAATCTGCCTCATAAGGAAGGAACATGTTCCTTACTCTCTCTGCATCCCATCCTCTCCTATCCACATCCACCAAGCTTGACACCAACTCCAAACCCGTATGGATCCCAACTGGACTTGTCACTTTGAAAGAGTCCGAGGACGGAAGCCACCTATCCTTCCAAATCCGCACCCCTTCCCCATTTCCAATGCACCATCTAGACCCCCTATCCACAACCTTTTTCGCTGTCCACATGCTTCTCCACGCATAGGAAGGCCTTCTTCCCAGCTCCGCCTCACAAGCCACACCATTCGGGAAGTATTTTGCTTTTAGAACTCTATGGACTAAAGAATTGGGATTTTGCTGCATTCTCCACCATTGTTTAGCAAGGAGAGCTAGATTGAACGCTTTTAGGTCCCTAAATCCCATGCCGCCTTCCGCCTTTGGGGAGCACAACTTCTCCCAAGAAATCCAAGCCATTTTCCTTTCTTTATCTTTTTGGCCCCACCAAAAGTTCCTCATAAGGGAGTTCAGCTCATTACACAACGTATCCGGGAGTTTGAAGCAACTCATCGTGTACGTTGGTGTTGCTTGAGCAACTGCCTTGATGAGGATTTCCCTACTAGCCCGTGAAAGCAACTTACCCTTCCAACCAGCTATTTTCCTCCCTACTTGGTCCTTAATTCGGTTGAAAGCCTTCCTTTTTCCCCTCCCCACCAAAGGTGGGAGCCCCAGGTATTTTTCATGGTGTTGGCAAACACTAGCCCCAAACCTCTCCTTCACATATTCCTTTACTTCCCTACTAGTGTTCTTGCTGAAAAAGATGGAAGTTTTTTCCTTGTTGAGTTTTTGCCCCAAATCCCTTTCATAATCCATGAGGACCTTTACCACCCTATCACATTCCTCCTTCGTGGCTCTACAAAAGACAATGCTATCATCAGCAAACAACATATGGGTAATGCTTGGCGCTCTTCTACTTACTGCAACCCCCTTCAAATGCCCCCCCCCCTTTCCTCCTTTTTAAACATCGCCGATAGACCTTCAGCACACAATAAGAACAAATAGGGAGAAATGGGATCCCCTTGGCGTAAACCCCTTGATGGCTTAATTTTCCCTTTTGGTTCTCCATTAATTAGCATAGAGTAGGAGACCGTGGTTACACACATCATCATTAGAGAAATCCACCTATCATGAAACCCCATCTTCTTCATCATTGCTTCCAAGTACACCCATTTGACCCTATCATACGCCTTGCTCATATCAAACTTTACGGCCATAAGTGCTTCCTTTCCTTTCTTCCTCTGGTCAATGCAATGCATTGTTTCAAAAGCCACAAGCACGTTATCTGTAATAAGTCTGCCTGGGACAAATGCACTCTGCGACTCATCAATCACTGCATCCAACACTCTCTTCAGTCTATTGGCCAGAACCTTAGAGATTAGTTTATACAATACATTGCACAAACTTATTGGCCTGAATTCCGTGATTTTTTGAGGAGATTTCACTTTTGGGATGAGGCATAAATAAGTTTCATTCAGGCTGCACGGCATTTGGCCCGAATTAAGAGAAGAAAGAACACAGTTGACCACTTCTGGCCCAACAATCTCCCAGTAGTGTTTGTAGAAGATTGGAGGCATACCATCCGGCCCGGGGGCTTTGGTTGGGTGCATTTGCTTTAGCGCATACCAGACTTCCTCCGCTTTGAACTCCGCAATTAAATCTTCATTCATGTCTGAGGAGACCCAGGAAGTTATTGAGCTCAAGCTAGCCTCAAAACAGGTTGGCTGGTCTGACTTGTAAATGGCCCCAAAGTAATCCAAAATGGTTTTTTCAATTTCTTCTTTACCTTCCTGCCACACCCCACTCGAGTCTTGCAGTCCTGCAATCCAGTTCTTCCTCCTTCTTTGACTCGCGGAAGTATGGAAGAATGTTGTGTTTCTATCTCCCCATTTTAGCCAAAGAGCCCTAGACCTCTGACTCCACATCATTTCTTCTCTAACTTGAATTTCATTAATCTCATCTCTCACCCTCTTGATCTCCTCTGCCTTCCCATGTAAACTGTCCCACAACTCCAATTGTTGAAGTTTCTCCTTTTTTTGCTTCAATATCTTATTAACGTTCCCAAACTCCCTCTAATTCCACTTCTGAAGTTGTTCCTGGCATCTTTTGAGTCTACCCATTATGCTCCCCTCTGAATCCACTCTCTCCCGCTCCCAAGCCCCTTCTATAATATCTCTACACCTCTCATCCCTAGTCCACACCTCTTCGAAAAAGAAACGCCTTCTCCCCTGTTTTTTAGGCTGTCTGCCCGTGAGAGAGAGCATCAGCATGCAATGATCCGATATGGACATCGCAACGTGCCTCACTCTCGCTTCAGGGAATAATCTCAACCAATCCTCATTCGCAACCATTCTTTCCAGCCTAACGCTTAGTATATGCGCACCCCCCCCCCCCCCCCATTGCACCATGTGAATTTCTGCCCAAAGAAGCCTAAATCAACCAGCTCGCATCGATTCAGACAGTCCCTAAACTCCGCCATATGTTTAGCATCTCTATCCACCCCCCCTGTTTTCTCATTTGACTATGTAATTTCATTAAAATCACCAAACACTATCCATGGCATGTTATACTGATTTTTGAGAAATTCCAGCAATTGCCACGAAATAAAGCGTTTACCTGTATCGGGGTGCCCGTAGAAGCCCGTAGCTCTCCATGGAGTTGGTGCTGCACTTGAATGGACTTCCACATCAATGTGTGAATTTGAGCAGCTTCTAAGTCTGATATCCGAGCCTTCCTTCCACATCATAGCTAGTCCTCCGCTTTTTCCATCACTAGGAACCGTAATGCCTTGCGTGTAATCCACCTTATTTCTGATACCTTTCATTCTGCTTTCCCCTGTCTTCGTTTCTGATAAGAAGACCAGTAAAGGGTCTTTAGAACTCACCTCATCGGTGAGAGTTCGAACTGCCAAGGCCGACCCCATGCCTCGACAGTTCCAAGCTAGGATCGTTATGAGGCTCGGCGGTGCTGCCTTGCAGCCCCCGCCTCTCCGCCAACCATCAAATTTTCTTCCTCATAATTACGTCTATTTTGTATACCGTCCTGTCCTCCCTCCTTTCTGCGTTTTGTGTCAATCACGTTTGGGTCTATTTCACTTAAAGGAGTTTGGCTCTCTCTTTTCACATTTTTCAGCCCCTTATTCTCCCCTTTGGACTCTTTTTTAAGTTCCCGGGCCAGCCTTTTCCAATGCCTGCTATTTTGGCCCAATTTTTCCTCAGTCCATCCCTTATTTTCATCATAAACCATGGCCAAAAGGCCCAATTCGGTTTGCAAGCCCATGGGGCCGGTAGGCCCATTGCTTTCTTCAATATCTTTTTTGGCCTTACTCTCTCCCACTCCTTTTACCTGAACCTGAATCAGCTTTTCTTCCCTAACCACTTTTTTCTTTTGGTCAATGCTTTCATCCTAAATCATGCTCTCTGCCTCAGTTGTCTGGGGTTTATCTTTCAACAAGGTATCTACTCCTAAATCCGGCAACTTCAGCTCTTTCTTTTCAGCTATCACTTCACACATCCCATTTGTGTGTAAGCCCACTGACCCCGTCGCATCATCCCCAGAAGCTACTTTCTGCTGTGTCAGCGAAAAAGCCTCCATGCTTGGCTGTCTCGATCTGTGGGCCCCTCCTAACCCCACTGGGAGGTCTTTTGCAGTGGTGTTCGCCGTCGTCTTCTCCGTTTCAGCTCTGGTACCCCACTGATTCAACGGACGTTCCTCCATACCTGGTTGCTTCAGACCTTGAACCCCGCCCATCTCCACTGGAGGTTCGGTAGCACTGGAGATCATTGTCCCCTTTTCCGATTCAGTTCCAGCTCCCCACCGCTCGGCGCCAAAACCCATTCCTCTCCCCATGCTCGATCTGTTTTGGTCTTGCGCATATCTTCTAAAGATCTCGCCTCTCATCCATGCGTCATACTGTAGCACTTCCTCCTCTGTGCTTTTGTATTTTTCACCGGTTTCTAGGCATTCTTTCAACGCGTGGTTCAGCAGTCCACACCGGTAACAGAAGTTGGGCAACCTCTCATACTTAAAGTTGACCCATCTGCTATCCCCTCCTTCCACCGTGATCTTTTTACCTCGGACTAATTTCTTCGTCACATCAAGATGCACCCTCACCCTCAAACACGTCCCCCACTGGACCCCAGACTCCTGCACATCTATCTCCAGCACCTCGCCCATCTTGGCTCCGATTGCTAGTCCTATCTCCTTCGTTCTGCAGTTTAGGGGAAGATTGTAGATTTGGATCCAAAATGGTGCCCACCTGATATCCACCTCCTTTGGTGTAAGTTTCCCATCAAACTCTTGAATTAAAATCAGCTGCTTTTCATAACTCCATGGGCACATGTCTAAGACTTTTTTCTTGTCCCTGCCATCCCCAAATTCCACCAAGAAAATCTCCTCTTCAATCTCAGAAATTTGGACGCTTTTATTTGGTTTCCAGAGCATCCTCATGTTTTTTCTCAATGCCTCAATGCTTATACTTTTATGAGTTAGAATCTTCATTAAAACACAGTTCTTCCCTATCTCTCTTGCCGACCTGGTACAGTTGTTATCAATCTCGATTCCCGCATCCTCTTCCTCAGTAAAAGATAGTTTGCTCCACAATTTTTCGAGCTCCTCTACCATTCTAACCCCTATCTCAGTCAAACCACTAGAATGAATACAACAAAAGTTCCTCTCAGGGGGAGAGGACCATCAACACCCTTACTCCGAGGGTACTCAACCTCTTGCAAGTAGCTGCAAGACTACACACTGCTTTACTTCTTTTCTTTATTTTGAGCAAAACCAAAGCTTTTCTTCTTATTCTTCACCCCTCTCTCTTTCTCCATATATAACCCCAAAGCAGCTCTAGAGGTTTATGGCTAATTGATATAAACACCTCTCTCTCTTTCTGTAGACCCAAAACCAATTCCAATCTCTCTATCCGTAACCCAAAAATTCTAATTCCTAAACCCATGAACTAGATCATTGCAATTTGCTTATCTTTGTAGGATTTTCTGTAAGTATTTTTGTGGTTAAATCATAGCAATTTGCTTATCTTCGTATGATTTTTCAATAAATATCTTATTGTTAGAGATGGTAAAATGGAGAGTTTATGAGAAAGCTGAGGGTATTTTAGAGATAAAAAGAAAAAGTTCCAAAAAGCTAAAATTCACGTTTGCAGTGAGCACATTTGTGAAATTTTACCAAGCACCCAAAGTCAGCTAAATTCACGTTTTGAGACTAAAAACGCGCTTTTTTTTTTTCTTTTTTCTTTTTTAATCCAAAATGTTGAACCAAATCTTGTTCGCTGCTCCTTCTCTTTCTTTTTCTTTCTTCTTCTTCACTTCTGCTTCGGCTCTTTGTTTGTTTGTTTGTTTATTTTGGCCTGGGAATAGACGAATTGCTTGGTGGTGTTTATAGAGAGAGCATGACTTGCCAAATACCAAGAAGCATGGTTTCAGTAAATTGAGCAAAACAAACAACGCCTTTGCAAGGTTGACTTGTTTCCAGATATCTCTTCTTCCATTTAAAAAAAAAAAATGATATATATATATATATATATATCAGATCTGTGGTGAAATTATAAAATTTGGGGAAATTTTGAAATCTGTGGGTAAATGGGTCTATTCCTCCTTCTTGCCGCTGTGGGAAAATCTGAAATCTGAGATAAAAAAAAGTGAAAACCATTAAAAAAAGTGTACATTTTTTTTTTTTTTAAATTGAGCTCTGCGTGGTAGAGGAATATCTACTCTATTTAATTTTATTCTTAAAAAAAAAAAAAATTGATAACTTGTTTTTTCCTATGCTTGCTCACATTCCCATTTGAATGAAGTACTCACCCTCTTCCTAACTCGTCCTTCACTTACCTCAGTTATATCGGCAAAACCTTTAACAGCTTTCTTTCTCCCCTTTTCAGGTCTTGTCATCCGTTTGCTCATAAACCCGATGGCCTCATCTTCCTCTTTCACACACCCACCCAAGGACTATGATGTTTTCTTGAGTTTCAGAGGTGAAAATACGCGTCGTGGCTTTATAAGCCATTTATATGAGGCTTTGTGTTGACAAGGTATTCACATCTTTATCGATGATGATCTCCCTAGGGGAGAAAAAATTTCTGTAGAGATTTTCAAAACTATTGAGAACTTAACCACATTAATAATTGTATTTTCTGAAAACTATGCATCCTCCAGTTGGTGTTTGGATGAACTTGTTAAGATTACTGAGTGTAGCAAAAACAACCAGTTGGTTCTACCAGTTTTCTATCAAGTGGATCCATCTGAAGTTTGTAAGCAAGAAGGAAATTTTGGGAAAGCACTGACTAAGCTTGAAAAAAAAAGTTAACAACAACACGAAGGTCCGAAGGTGGAGGGATGCTTTACAAGAAGCAGCCAATCTTTCTGGTTGGTACGAAAAGAACAGGTATTTATACAGTGAGAGTTAGTGACTACTCTTGTTAGTTGCTTTTTAAGAGTTTTAATGGTTTTGTGATGGCCATTAATTTTTATTATTCAATAACAATTTTAACTCATTGTTTGTCATTTTTCTTTCTTTAAATCAATCAATCAATATATCTATATATGTATCTAAAAGTTCAAGTGAAGGATTTATTATTGTTATATTTTTGTAGAGCCACATTAGCAACTATGACATCATCTTGTTTCAATCTTTTTATATATATATATATATATATATATATATATACACACACACACAATAAACTTTAATACTCAATCATTGATTCACATCATCCACATAGTTTCTATATTTTCTTTTTTTCTTTTTTTAATTTTCTTTCTCCTTATTATCAAAAAAAAAAAAACCTCTTCTCCTCGTTAGTCTACTGTCTATACTTATTATTTTACTTCCTCCAACATTTTCCCTCCCTTTTTGCCTTTTTATTTCACCACTACTCTCTACTTTACCATTACACTTCCTCCATTATTTTCTCTTTTTTATATTTTGACAATTCTTCTCCTCATTTTATTTTGTTTAAATTTGATATTATTTCTTTCATTCAATCTATATTTTTCCCACACAAAAACTGAGTACTCTCTCTCTCTCTTGGTGAATTTTTGTTATTTTTTATAAGCTCTCATTAAGGTTGATTTTTTAATGTGTTTTGGTATTGTGTTGTTTTAATTTGCCATCGCAACGTCTTCTCTCTTCCTTTTATAGATTTAGTTGAATTTTGGTTTTAGTTAATACTTCGATTTTTTCAAAAATAGGAATTTGAGTTTATATTAAAACACAATTTGCACGATTATGAATTTCAATATGCTTAGCAATTGTTAAATTATTATAAAGTATATCTTTTATTCCTTGTGTTTCATTTTAATTTTGATTATCATGATAATCTCCTTTAGGAGATGAGAAATTTGAATAAAAGAGGGGTATTAGGTAGCATTGAAAGCTTTTTGGTTATCGAAATCTAATAAATTTGAAACTTATATAAAGTTTAGTGGTATATTAGACAAATATAACACACTACAATAGAAGTTAGAAGAATATGGTTCATTTTAAAAAAATATTAATCAAACACACAAAAAATAATAAAATGATATATTTGTGGAGATGAAAAGATTAAAAAAAATACTTGTAGATATATATATATATATATATATATTTAAAAAATACTTGAAGTAACTGTTGCTTTTTATATATTACATCTTATTACATAATATTTATATATTCCAACGCATTGTGTGAGTTTGCGGCTAGTCAATCAATATATATATATATATATATAAGCAAAGACCTAATGAGGTAGAGCATGAGGTCTTGCCATATGACGCTTTAATCTTGCATTTAACCTCTTTAACCTCTTCTCAATAATTTTTTTTTTTTTTTACTATTATCCAATATGTTAAATTCTTTTTACCATTATCTAAAAGATTGGTTGCTTTTGAAAATTAAACCGAATTAGATAAAACCTTATGAAAAGCTCAAGCCCATTTACTCCCTCACATATTATGATCCAAGCATAATCCTTTCCCATGTGTAGATGAAAGCCAAGACCCTAACCCAATTACAAACTCTCTTTCTTCTCTCCCACGTATAGAATCTGTAGATGAAACTTAAAAGCCAAGACTCTGACTCACTTAGAAGCTCTCTTCCTCTGTACAAGCTTTCATTCAGACTACATACACTTTTCAGCTTCCTTGCAAACATTACATTTCGGATTCAGTGATCTTATCTAGTCAAACCAATATTCCTACTCATTTTTTATGTTTTAATTCAGATCCCTTGTGTAAACTAATGAAGATGTGCGGTCAATAAAGACATACAATTACTCTAAATATGTTTTTTTTTTTTAATAAAGGAAATGTATAGTCTAACCTCAATAGTCCCACCACTCTATTTTCTCTTCCTCTTCCAAAACTTCTCTCTCTCTCTCTCTCTCTCTCTCTCTCTCTCTCTCTCTCTCTCTCTCTCTCTCTCTCTCTCTCATATTTTGAGTAGTATATTAGTATTCCCCAAATTGAAGATAATATTCAATTTTACCAATGGGCTACACATTGAAAGGATTGTATTTTAAGATAATGAGTGCTTTTCTTGTTGTGTCACAGAAAATGTCAAATGATATGCGGTTTGGCATAGTCACCAATAGTCATATTGCGTTAAACTATATTCTTATTAAATTTTGAATTTTCTATGACGCTATGCTACTATGTATTAAGACTAATTTGTTGATATGACTTTTGATATGCTCCTACAACTGATTTAGAAATTCACAGCAAGTTGGACCAAATTTTGTGATGCCTTCGAATTGCAAGTGTTAGTTTTTACTTTTTTTTTTTTTTTTACACAAATGCATGAGAGTGGTAGGTTCATCATAAGTGTAAAGATGATCATAAGTTTAGATATTGACAAACAATTGAGATACTGTGGTCATAGATTCTGATAGCATTTGTCCCTTTTAAAAATCTAAACAATTTATAAGATTCTAGCCACAAAAATTTGGCATATAATCTATGATGCAAAAATAATTTTGGTATCCCATATGGTAGAAACTAGAGAGGATTACAAAAACTTTTAGTACGATGCACACCAATTTTTTTTTTTTAAGTCTTCTTGTTGTATTTACATGGTTTAGTTTAAAGTGGAATTTCATTGGCAAAATCAATGATATGTTCACTCAATCAAATTCATGAGCAACAAGGGTATGCTATATGTAATCTTTTTACTGTAAAATGTACTACTTTTTTTATTGTTAGTTCCTAATTTATATTTCTTCTATATATATATATATATATATATTTACTTATTGTGGCTAACAATATATACTTATTTACTTATTACAGCAAATATATGTTTATTTAGATGTTCATTTCTATGAATCCTCTTCAACATTTTCCTACTTACTCAATTCCTTTTAATGTAAATAGTGAAGATCAAAATCCTATAGAAACCAAGTTTATTATTTCAGTTTGAGACTAACATACTTATAGGCAAAGTTTTCCCATGTATTGCACGGATTTTTGACAAGTTTTACTCAATTATGAAAGTATTCCTTTCTTGTCAAATCTTCTACCAAGCTACTTATCTGCATGTTAAATGTTAATGATGGAAATAAAACAACTTAATATTAGATTTTCTTACCATTATTAATTAGGAATTTCACCCACATATTATTTACAAAAATTTAAAAGAAAGACTTATTGCATTTTTTCAAAGTAGTGGGATCCCAACAAGATCATGTCTTCATCCAAACGGACTTTTCAAGCAATGTCGTGCCAAAAAAAAAAAAACATCTTGAATTTAGTTTATGCTTTTATTTACTCCTGTTATTTATATTTTAACTCGTTACATGTGTTAAATGTTATGTGAATGGCAGCCACACTGACTTTGAATTTATCCAACAAATTGTTGAAGAGATATCAAATTCCAAATTATACCGGAATCCGTTACATGTTGCTACATACCCGGTTGGAGTAAATTCTCGCATGGAGGCCTTAGAAAAACTTTTAGATATTGAATCAAATGATGTTCGCATGGTAGGGATCAGTGGCATTGGTGGAATATGCAAAACTACAATTGCAAAAGCTATTTATAATAGCATTTTGTATGAATTTGAAGCAAAAAGTTTTCTAGAGAATGTTAGAGAGAGGTCAAAGACACATACAGGCATAATCCATTTACAAGAGGAACTTCTTTCTAATGTCTCACAAAATAAGATTTTGAAGGTGAATAATGTGTCTAGAGGAACCAAAATGATAAATGAAATTCTTTCCTTAAAGAGGTTTCTTATTATTCTTGATGATGTGGATAACACGTACCAGATAGAAACATTGCTCAGACAATGTGATTGCTTTGCTTCTGGAAGTAGAATCATTATGAAAAGAAGATATAAAAGCTTGCTAGTTAAGCGAAATGGTCTTTCAACCTATGACTATGGGGTTAAGGAATTAAATGAATATGAAGCTATTGAACTCTTTCGTAATCATGCCTTCCTAGATAACAAGCTCTATGAAGATTATTTGGAACTTGAGAAAAAAGCTATATATTATGCCAAAGGCCTTCCACTAGCTCTAAAAGTAATGGCGCTAATTTGTGTGGAAAAACTATAAATGAATGGAAAGATGCTTTAGATTATTATGAAAAAAATCCTCATGAAGAAATTCAAAAAATACTGAAAAGAAGTTATGAAGGATTAAGCGAAAATGAATAGGATATTTTCTTTGATATTGCATGTTTCTTCAAGGGATATGACATGAATTATGATATGATCAGGGATGTATTGAAAGCTTGTGGTTTGAACCCAGAATATGGTATTCAAAAACTTATTGAAAAGTGTCTTGTGACTATTGGTAAAGATAAATATTTGTTGATGCATGATCTACTACAACAAATGTGTATGAACATTGTTCGACAAGAAGCACCACTAGAGCCCGGAGAACGTAGCAGACTATGGTGTTTTGAGGAAGTTCTTGATGTAGTAACTGAAAATATGGTATGCATGTTGTTTTGATTCACTTTCTCCTTTTACTTTTTCCTTTCTTCTATTTATTCTCAATATGGTTTTTGTTTAAAATTTGATAATTGTTATAGTTTTTGGCGATTCACATACCCTTTTGTTCAACTAGGGTTTAGATAAAATTCAAAGCATAATATTGTGGTCGCCTAAACTGGAACCAGAAGAGGTGCAATTAAAGACACAATTTTGTAAGATGAAAAATCTTAAATTGCTTATGATTCGTAATGTACATTGTTGCAATGGACCCCTTGAATGTCTTCCCAATGGATTAAACTTGCTTGATTGGCGTGAATATCCTTTTTCTTCGTGGCCTTCTGATTTTTTTCCCTAAAAAACTGGTTGTGCTCAACATGCCTTTTAACCGATTAGAGGAACCACTCAAGCAGGTATGATCATTAGCATTTATAAATTATTATTATTTTTTAAAGTTTTTATTATTTATTTATATATATATATATATATATACTTCTTTAAAGAGTAAACATTGTTCTAACTTTCAATTTTTTTTTTCTGCAGATTTGTGCATCCCTAACATATGTGGACTTCAGTGAGTGCAAATTGATTAGAAAAATACCTGACTTATCAATGACCCCAAACATAACGAAATTGAATCTTAGATGGTGTCGAAATTTAGTTGAGATTGATGACTCCATGGGGCATCTTGATAAGCTTAAAGTGTTGGACCTTGGTGGTTGCCATAAACTTGAAACTCTTCCAAGCTGTCTCACAATGAAATCTCTTACATCTTTTAATCTTGAACTCTGCAATAGGCTTAAGAAGTTCCCTAATATCTTGCACGAAATGAAAGATTTAAAATCTTTACATCTGGGGAACTGTACCAATGAGTTGCCTCCGTCATTTGGGAATTTGATTGGGCTTAAGGACTTAATTTTAACAATGAGTTTCAGAGGACAGGCACATCTTCCATGTAGCATCTATAATTTACATATAGAGAGGCTTGAACATTCTGGCGATTTCATATTTCCAAAGGATGTGGAGATTGATAGACAGCCATTGTGCAATTCTCTTGGTTGCTTTTCCAAATATGTTTTTCCAAGCTTGAAACAACTATGCATTAATTTTTTTGAAATTCGCTCAGAAATAGATTTTATTTTGAATTATTGTTGCTCCCTCACACTCGAAGAGTTATACATCTTCCGGAGCAAAATTGTTACCCTCCCAGAAAGCATGAGCAAATGTGAGAGATTACATACACTTCTTATTCGATATTGCAATGAGTTTCGGGAAGTTCTAAGGCTTCCCAAAAATATAAGACATGTAGAGGTAGTAAATTGCCACTCTCTGGATTCACAATCATTCTTTCAGGTATATCTCTCTTTTAAAGTTATTAAGAAACTATTTGTGTTACCTTCACAAATACTAAATGATTTGCTAATATGTAATTTATTGAATTTGCTAACTGCATGCAGTTTCGAGAAATCATAGGGCTTTCACCAAATCTACCACCATGCTTAGGTGTTACAAGCCACATGTTAATGGGTCCACACTCATCTACTACAAGATCCCTTGCGAGTGAAACCCCCCTTAGTGAATATAAATTTGTGGTAACAGTAGATGAGAATGAGATTCCAAACTGGTTCAACCATCAAAGGAATGGAAATTTAATATCATTCTCAATTGGTCCTAAATTTCCAACCATTGCTCTCTGTGTTGCTTTGGAAATACGGGATTCTACTTGTTATTGTAATTATCATGTCATCATTTCCATCAATGGTAGCGTACAAACATTTGAAAACATAGTCATTGAAGAAGATAGGAGGACCGAGCATCTGTGTTTTTCCTGTAGACCTCAGAGCTCATTGCAGGATCTATTTGGGGACTTGAATCTAGGTGATCGGAATCATGTTGAGCTCTTCTGTGAAGCTTTCACTCTTGATTGTTCTTCATCTGGAGAAATTAGTCCTATCATTAAAAGGATAGGAGTTTATGTAGAATGCATTTGTCCTCCTAAAAATCTCAGTATCTTTCATGACATTAATAGGCACCTTTCTTTGCAATCAGGTTTGGTATTTCCAATAGATGCAAAAAATGGATCAAACTCAGGTTTGGCATTTGACTCATCAAATGTTGATGGACTTGATTTGGGTTCATCTTTAGTGACCCATGTGGAATGCATATGTCCTCTTTCGTCCATGGACTTGATGCAAGGTGATGACGACACAGAGTTCACACCTTTACTATCTCCTTTCTCCACTTCTATTGGTTCACGTACAAATCGTGGACTCAGACGCAGGAGACCCTTCCAATGGATATAGCAAATGGGCTTGACTTAAGTTTAGGTATTGACTCAGCAGATGGTAATGGGCTTCATTTGGATTCTTCTTCAATAGGGAGTGGATCTTTGAGTTGAAATTTTCGGATTATATAAAGTCCACGTACTCAGTGGGACCATCTTCAGTGCATTGAAGCAATGATGGCTGTGATTTGGTTTGTCATCAATTGCCTATCTCTTTGAACGCATCGCATATAATGGCTCAGCTGTAACACAATGTCAACCTCCTCGTCTCTCACGAAACTTGGCATCTCTCTTTGCCAACTGATTCAGGGCTTCAATTAGATGTGACAAATGGGTCGTACTTGGGTTTGGGATCTGACTCAATTGTTGGAGATAAATTTGATTTAGCTTCCTCCTTAATGGCCTATCCCTTTGTAAACTATGATTTTGACTTCAATCCACGTCCAAAGTCGAAGAAAATGAGAACCTCTTGATCAAATTCCTAGAAAACTGGGCAAGGTACTGTTATTAAATTGAAACTGTTTCCTTTGCATAGTTTTTGTTTAATTTTTGTTGCCTTGTTGAATGATGAAGTATGTCACCCTATTTAGTTTTATTGTTTGATTTGCATCTTTGGGTATCTTTATCACTTATCACTTTGTTTTACTAAATTAACACCCTCATTCATAAAGGGGTACAAACCCAATTTGAAAGGATATGGTAGTGCAAAGAAAAGAATAGGATTAATGAAAGGAATTTAGTAATTTGATTAATAATTATCATTGTATGGCTTATAGCGTTAGTGAGTTGCCACTTCTAGAAGTTGGCCTCTAATTGGGTATTTAAATAAATATGTAATTGTGGGTTTCAGTTAACTTAACTAGTAAAATATCTAATGGTTAAATAAGAGATCTGGGGTTCAATCACAACCTACACTAAAAACCAATTAGTGTCTTTTGATCTGATGATAAAGAGGTAGCTATGCTTCTACCAAGTGAGAAACCTTATTTATAGGTCCTTTTTTTTACTAGTTGGACCTTTTTTTTTAATTCATTTTCTGCTTATGATGTTGCCTTAAGAATCATGGCTACCCTTCTTTTTGTTCAAACTTTGTAGACTTCAAACTAACAATTTTGTTTTTAGTATACTTTTTTGTTTTCTCGGCTTTTTTTTTTCTTAGTTGGACATGTTTTTAGTATGCATAAAAATTGTTCTTAAAGCTTCCTGCATTAAGTTAAGATCATCTGCTTCTAGTCGAATTTGAAAATAAATCTAGTTCTTTCACAAATAGCAACGTGGATTGCTCTTTTTATTTTTTTACGAGACTGGATTCCTCTTCTTTCTCATTCAATATCAGGTTGTACAACATTTTAATTAAAGGAGGAGATTTTTGTATGTGACTGACCTTTGATTATCAATAGCCAGATTGAGTAACATCTGTGTTTGGGTCAAGTTATTTCTGGGTTTGTGTACTTATTCTTGTCATGTTGTTTTTGCAGCATCCAGAAAGTGTCAGATTTTGATTCAGTTAAGGCAAGGCTTATTAGCACGACTTACCACGAAAAGAAAAAGAGATGAGATTATTAGTAAATCAGAGGATCAATAGAGGTATGTTCTTTTGTCATTCAGGTGTAACTAAGAATGAAAGGACAATTGTTGGTACAATGCTTTATTTGTTACTTTTGAAACTGTTTTCCTTTGCATCATCTTTGTTCAATTTCTTTTGAATTGTTGAATGCCAAAGTATGTCTTCCTTTTTAGTGGTCTTGTTTGATTTGCATCTTTGTCACTTCTCACTCTCTCATTAAACTAACACGCTCATCATTAAAGGGGAACTAAGCCAATTTGAAAGGATATTGTAATGCAAACAAAAGAGCAGAATTAATGAAAGAAATTAGTAATTTGATCTGTTGCTGAGTTGCATTCCTTTTAATGGCAAAGAAGTTTCAAAAATTCTTTCAGCAAAAAGCCTAAACTTGTGCAACGTAATGGACAAGTAAATCCAAAATGAAAATAATATTTTATATTGATGAAGATCAACATTTCTTGGTCATACTCAAGAGATTAACTGTACTGAATTTGAATCATTGGCTTAATTAGTTGAGCATATTTTCTTATGAGATTTGAATGGGTAGAGTGGTAGTTGCCAACTGAGGCCTGCGGGATTTGGCAGAAGTAAGCATTTAACTAGGAGTAGCTTAAAATCTTATGAAGGAAACAATAAGCGGTTAAGTGGTTATTGGCATGTCCTCTTCTAAGATACAATAAGCATAATATTTAAAAAGTTAAAATATATTTTGAATATTTTATGTATATGGATTTATGGGTAGAAGGATGGATATGTGAGATAGTTAATGGATTATTTAAGTTAGGAAACTAACTTTTCTTACCTTTGAAAGTTTGGAAAAAAATTCTTTTGTAAATTATCCTTTTTCTTTATTTTTTTTCTTTAAATTATTTTTGGAAATAAGAACACAATGGTAGCCAGTGATATGGGTCTATTGAGAAGAATGGCAAAGTGGAACTTGTGATAAATGAATGTTGATTTGGATTGCATTCTGGATGCTCTCTTTTTGTTTTTAATTTTTGACTCTTGTCTAATTTCTTTGTTTTTAACAGATATGGTTACAGGCCAAGATGGACTTCAGCTTATGTCTCCACTCTCCACTGTGAAATCCTCAGTTCTTGTGAACAGAACCTTGCATCTTCAGCATTATAGGGTTTGTATAAAGGGGATTGTAGGAGCAACAGGAGGCATCTAGTTCAGTATCCAGGTGGGAAAGGGAATGGAGATTCACACTTCTCTATGAGCCTATCATCATCTTCTGGGGATGTACATCTGAGCTAAGCTACCTAAGTCGTCTGCTTCTTTGCTTTGAATTCCCAAATTAAAAAAGAAAATAGGTTCTAGTGACTTCGCTTTGGTGGGAGAATACTGGGAGGTGTTCAAGGCTATAAGGTAGGTTCTCTTCCCATGCCAAAATAAGTTTGTGGTTGCTGCTAGAAACTATGTTATAGGCAGTTTGGAATGTGCTGATTGAACAGATGTGGACATTATGAATGGCAGAAATTATATTTGACAAAAAGATGCTAGATTTCTCTTTTTAGAGTACTTTAGAGTTTGCCGACCCATTTTCCTTATTTCTTCAGTGTGCTGACTGCTGATCCATGTAGCAAATATGTAATGATAAACTGAAGTGCAGTTTCCATTTTTTTTCTGATTCATTTTATAGTTATATTTGTTCCTTTCTAAGAATAATATCAAATAGTTGGAAAATGGAATTAAAAAAAAAAAATCTCTAATAGTTTTCCTGTCTTTCCCTGACATTGGCTTGGAGAAGGATGTTCCTTTTCTCAGATCCACTTGTCATCCCTAGTTATTTTGAAGCTTTATCTATTGCTTTGTTCACATGTAGTTTTGATCATGTTAGTTAGTCAGTGATAAAAACTACTTTTACCAATTAGGCGTTGCAATGAATAGCCTTGTCCCAACAAGTCCATTCTCAGATGCTTTGTTAAATGAAATGTTATCCCCCCATAAATAAATTTCATCATTCCTGTTGGTGCATAAAAGAAGTCCATTCCTGTGCTGATGGTGAATGTCCGAGCATAAAACAGACATAAAAAATGGATCATTACCTCATTGAATTGTTACGATTCCAAGTTCTTAACGGGAATAAAGTTGGTGATGGATTCGTGGCCAAGGCTTTGATTGAAATGGTCAGACTGTTCAATGGGAAAGTTGGTCTCACCATCACAAAGATGCTCTGAGGCATAGATACAAACATTTGAGGAAGCAACGTAATGATACAAAGGTTCTTCTTGAACATAGTGGGTTGTCTTGAGGTCAGGAGAAATGGTAACCTCTGAGATTTTGTCTACGATTCTTATACCTAGGTGAATTGCCATTTATCCATTCTAGTTTCTTTAGACAATTATTCTCTATTTTGTTGCTTATTTACAAAATATCCAGGTGCATCCTAATTTTTTGTCATATAGAAATAGATAAATGCCAAGCTGTCTGAAATGATTTGTTATAGATGGTAAAGAGGTTACTAACAGAGAGAACATTTCTGTATGCAATGCAGATTTCAACAGTGAAGACCCAGATCTAATTATTGGTATGCTTGTTCAGCATTGAGTGCTTTCAAAATAATTCAGGAATGTATTGTCCACTTTATATTGTTGTATTTTCATGGAATTGTTTCTTAACCTACAATATCAGAGTCCTTTCAGTTGCATTATCTCAGTTTTTGTCACCCAAAATCTGATGTTGTAGAACCCTCAATTTTCAGTATAAATTAAGTTTATTTGTGTTTGATTTATGCAAATCCAACTTCTGATGGAGGGTATAACCAAGCGGGTCAAGATATTGGCTGTAATAGTCTTTGTGTGAGTTTCTTTTGTCAGATCTTCCACTCCGCCAAAAAAATAATAACTATTTGGACTGTAATCAATGAGCAATTTGGTGAAAGTTTTCAATGTGTTTAATTATGTGTGCTTGTTCAGATTGCATTGATTACAATGGCATTTTGTCAAGTAAGTCACTCTGGGCAGTAGACACTGAGCAATTACTAAAGTCACTCTATTTCTTGTCTAAGTAGTGTCGTGATTAGTTTTAACTTCACAATGACGCAATTGCTACATTAGGTTTTCCTGAAAGTGTCATGTAAATGTAGTGAAATCTCTCAATTTCTGGTAATGTTCAAGATTATTGACTTTTTTAAAGCTAATGAAATGAAAATAAGGGTACCATATTTTCTTTGGTACCTTATACATTTAGAAAAAAGTCTCTCATAATAATGAGAGTTACTTTGAAGTTGTAGGTGAAGAGGATGACCAATTATTTTCTTATATAGTCATTCTCATGGTCCATTATTTCTCTGGTTGCAGATTGTAAGTCTGCCAGAAGGGTTGGCTCTGTTTTTATCAGAGTGTGTGTAGACCTACTGTCTTTTTGTTATGTTAAATTACTGAATTCTCAAAAAAGAAAAAAAGAAGAAAAAAAAAAAAGAGCAATTGCAGCGAAGAAATAAACTGGTCCTGCTTGTAATGCACAAACTTTGAATTGGATGAAAAATTTAGATTCTTGGTGGCGAAGATGTACTAGATGATTAGTATTTAAGCTTAACTAGTCGCTAACCCGTGCGATGCACGGGAAATGTATTGAGTACAATATATAATTTAATCTTTGTTTATTTTACTACAACACCAAAATTGAATTTGTAAAATAAAATCATATAGCTAAAACATTTGTTAACAGCTATACGTTTCAGACATTTATTAAACTATATTATTATTATTATTATTATTATCAACTTAACAGTATTTTAATATATGATACCAACATGCTTCAAGAAAATGTCCAACACTGAAAACAATTTCGAAAACAAACTCAACTAAACAGTTTGATGAATAAATATATTACAATCTATAATATAAGCCAAGAAATAAACTTTGAAACCAATATGAACAAAATCCACGTCAAACAAAACCATTTCGATCATTAAGAATATGACTCACTAAAGTCATGAAAAACACAGGATTCATTACCAAAAAAAAAAAGCATCTTTAGTCTTTATAGATTTTGCCTAAGTACCCAGATACGATGACACATACTCACACAAAAAGAGACATAAACACGGACAATTAAAGAAAAAATAAGAAAAACAAAAGAGACGTAAACACGGACAATTAAAGAAAAAATATAGGAAAAAAAAGTTAGGAATAGAAATATAAGATAAAGATGGGTTACCCTCAAAAAGAATAATCCATGGATATTCATTGAAATCTTCTAGATAATTTCTGATAATAGAAAAAATAAAACCCAAAAGTTATGATGTTAAAACTTCCAAAAAGCCAAAAAAAAAATTTTAAAAAAAAATTAGAAGATTCAAAACTTCAAAAGTATTGAAATAAAACAATATATATATATACGCAATAGAGAAATACAATAGAAAGAAGGGAATCCATGATTATAGTTTTTCCACTTATGTATTGGACTCCTCTCCTTCTTCGGTCAATGCATCAAGGTTAGGGTTATTTGATTTGTTCAATAAAAATTTGAAGATTTAATTAAAAGATTCAGGCCCAGCAATTAAATAAACAAAACAACAATTGACAAACTTATAAGAAAAAGCAACAAATCTATAATTTTTATTGAACAAATCAAATAACCCTAACCTTGATGCATTGACCGAAGAAGGAGAGGAGTCCAATACATAAGTGGAATATGTGAATTGTGAAGCATGAGCCGCCCTCAAAAAAAATCTTGAAGAAAAATAAGTTTTAAGGAGAAAATTGTGTTGCGGCAAAAATAAGTTTTTGGGGCTTAGGTTTTCTACGCAAGCAATTCTTAAATAGGAGAGAGTAGAGGCGGTGGGAGAGTGTCCTTATTTGGCTAGAAGTCTAATTTGCATTGGAAAAGGAAAACAGTGATGAGGTGGAAAATTTAATTTAATTTAAATATTGTGCTGACGTGGAAAATTGTGGGAGTTTCAAAAGCTTCGGTTTTATATATATATATATAGATGAAAGAGTATAAATACATCAAGGATCACCTCAAATAGATTGGCATTGCTGGGATGAAATTTTCTGAAACTGACAGAAGATTATGATGTTTAGGGAACTTATATCGAGGTATCATTCTTTTTTATCAGTAATCTTGCTAAGACAAAAGGTTTTCCTATTTCATTTCCTCTGGTTATCACTGAAGAGTAGCCCACAGCATGGCATGCGTGCGCACACAAACTTTTTCTTCTTTCACTTGTATTTTTCCCTTAAAGAAATGATGTTAATACTATCTTCTTGAAGTAAACTGGGTGTTAGTGGGTACAGTGGCTGCATATCATAGTCATATTTATTGTTGAACATTTAAAAACGACATTTTGTTGGAGCACCAGATGCAATTGCATACAGACATAGGATCTTAGACTTGTGATTTGGGCTTGATTTCTGGTAATGAACATCAAAATGATAGGTCAATTTGTTTGGACATAAAATTGGAGATCAACAATGGTGTCCTTCAGATGGAGATTGATGATATTTGGGGATATGCAATATCTGAGGAAAAACAAAAATTTGCAACTTCATAATCCTCAACATGTTCTCAAAAAGTTCAGAGAACCATCAAGGAAGAGATACAAGTATTTGAGGAGAAGCCACGTGTAGTCAAAACTCAAAAGACTCAAAACATATGTGAGTATTGGGGTGGAGTTGGGAAGCCTATTAGTTGGTATAACCCATGACTCCATGAGGCAAAATGTTATTGACCTTACTTTCTAATGTAGTATCTAAAGAGTGAATTACTTAAGCACTCTGCCCTCGTAAAAAACATGACCCTAAGTTCTATGCAATTTGTCCTAATGCTCTCTAAGTTTCTTTTGAAGGTACTCAAGTGCTTTCGAAACAACTCAAGCATGGCAACCTCAAGAACGAAGATCGGAGAAGCCTATTAGGGTGTGTGCAACTGTTGAAAAAAAAAAAAAAAAAAAAAAAAAAAAAAAAAAAAAAAAAAACTCTATCTTTCCAAATAAAAACACTTCTTTTCAATGGGTTTGGGCTTATGCTAATGAACTTCAAACCAAGAATATAGAAGTTACCTATTCTCCCTTTTAACACATTATGTGACAATAATTGACTTTTAGAGCACCTTACAATTATTAATTGTGAAAACATCAAAAGATTAATTGCATGTCATTTCCTATCAAACTACTCATTCGAAGGTAAATTTGGATTTACATTAATATTAACTTTTTCTACTCAATCCCTTGCCCCTCAGGCGGGATTAGGCAAAAGAAAGAGCATGGAACAGTTTTGTTAATCTAGGGTTTCATTAAGTAATATAACATTGAGGGAATGCTTTAAGTAATAGTCTCTCCTTCATTCAATTTTACCATTTGGAATTATCATAATTCATGCTAAAGTGACAAAGAGGGTGTATATCATGCTAAATCATATATCAAAATGGGTGGGAGAAATTTTACCATTTTTATCCTGATACAAATCTTATGTGATATATAAAAATTGTGTCTATTTCAATCCAAACTCAAGTAGTACACGTGATAATAGTGAATTGGATGCTAGAATTACTAATTACTAGTAAGTCAGTACGTTTTTTGCTTTTAGATTTTTTTTTTTTTAAAGGTAACTTTAGCAAGTGTAGCGCTGCACAAAACAATGTTGATTGTATTCATTGTTATTAGATAATCCATGCTGGTGGAAGGTGGAAGGTGGTATTTCATGTGGAGCACACATGTTGTGAGCGAGTGGTTTCATGAAATTGTATCATGTAGGGTAGTGTGACTCTAATACCAACTAGTAAATTTCACAACAAAAATAGGCTAGTAGGCAAAATAAGAGAGAACCTATCAAAATAAACTTTTATTAATCACAACTTAAGAGAGAACCTACCAACTTTTATTAATTGAAGTCACCCAACGGATATATATCAAACGCCTACACCAGCTTTTACAATTATGGACTGAAACACATCCATTTTTCAAACGCGCATTTCTTCACAAATATAAAACGCAACTTTAAGCAAAAAGTTGCGTTTTATACTCACCAAACACTAAACTTGGGCTGGCTTTTTTAAAAAGCCAACTTTTGGGCTCAAAACACCCAAACAAACAGACACTTAGTAGTCACAACCTCTTTTTAAGGAGTCTTTATAGGAAGAAATTTTCTCCTACTCCTTTTAGAAAAAAAGAAATAATAATGTCTTACTGCTATTAGAGAAAGGAAAACAACTTAACTAGGAAAAGAAAAATAAAAAGACAATCCTAATACAACTAGGAAAAGGGAAAAACATAATCTAAAATAAAATCTCAATTCAATTAGGAAGAGGGAAATAATATAAATAATTAAAAACTATCTTCGGTTAAACCAATCAATCTGCATAATATAATCTTTAAATGGTCAAGGCTTTTCTTGAGATGGATGGAAGAATATATATAAATAGATGTCATTTTTTATAAGTCAAAACATAATCTGACTAATAAAATATAAAATAGACTTTGACATTTGCACTTCTCAACAAAATGTGGGTTTGAATACAAAATATTTTAAAAATATATATTTTTGTCCATTTTACAAAAGATATTAATGAGGACAAATGCTTATTGCAACAAATTAAAGGGGGCATTATTAACTTTGTTTAAAAATTTTATGCGGGGCACATTAACTTTTAAAATTACGCAGAAACATTATTATTGTTTTTTTTTTTTTAATAGAAGAAACGTTGTAATTGTCCTATACTAATGGGAAAGTAAAGTGAAGTCATGGCTGCCTTGTCTGCTATGGGACCGTTTGTTCAAGATAGTGAGGAAGCTGAGATAGTTGCTTGCCGAAAAGCTCTTGAATTCTCCATAGATGCAGGTTTCACGGATTTGGTAATTGAAGGGGACAATGTGAATGTTATGAGAGCCATTGCATCGAACTGTATGGACACTTCCAGACTAGGTACGGTAATTGAAGACATTCACTGGCTGGTGAGGGGCCTGAGATGGTGTTCAGTCAGCTGTGTAAAGCGCAGTGCAAATACTGCTGCCCATTGCTTAGCCCGCTTTGCTAGGAATGTCTCTGATGAATTGGTATGGATTGAGGACTGTCCTCAACCTGCCTGGGAAGCTGTGTATAATGACTCCTTGACGTTACTTGAATGAAAGGCTATTCACTCTTCAAAAAAAAAAAAAAAAAAAATGGGAAAGTAAAGTTTTTAAATAAAATAAAATAAAAATTGGGAAAGTGAAATTTACAAAATTAAAATAATAAAAAAAAAAATCAGAGAAAACGCAAAGAAAGTGTGGATATAAGGCCCAAAATTGTCGTAGTCCATTGCTCAATCAAAAAACAGAGAGAAAGAGCACTTAACAAAGGAAGGTCTGATGGGAAGCTATAATATAATATAATATATATATATATATATATATATATATATATATATCTGAAGAACTGAGTGATATGAGTTGGGGATGAGAGAGAAATTGAAGTAGATGAAATAAAATGAGAGTGAAAGTTTTGTCTCTGTTCTCTAAATCCTATACCAGAAATGAATGCCATTGCACAGTGAATAGTAATAACTGAATTATGAAACAGAATAACTTCCTAACTAACTCTACAAATATCCAATATAAGTGTGACACGTGTCAGACTTAACAAAACTATTCATAAACAAATAAATATTGGGCGATTGATGATATAAAAAATTGAAGATGTGCCATCTTCAGCTATGGAGTTTTGAAATATCTCATTATCAGAGAAGAAAGCGGAAATCTGCAACTTTGTCAACCTCAGCATGTATCCAAAAAAAATGTGTAGACATTTCCTCCTTACGCGTGTTTGAATGGAGTACTTGGCCAAAAAAAAAAAAAAAGTATTGTTTCCCACTACTTAGTTTTTGTTCCATTGATTTTTTGTTGTTGAATGCCAGAGTTTGTTTCCCTCTTTAATTGTATTGTTTGATTTGCATTTTTGGGTATCTTTGAAAGGATATGGTAATGCGAAGAAAAGGAAAGAATTAATGAAAGAAATTAGTAATATGATCAATAAATATAATCGCATGGGCTTATTACTTTGCAGGGTTAGAATAATTGGCTTTGGTAAGCTGTCACTCCCAGAAGTTGGCCTTCAATTAGGTATTCAAATAAACATGTACCATATGATTCTACCAAGTGAGAAATCTTATGCATTGATCGGTTTTTTTTTTTACTAGTTGGACATGTTTTTAATACATTTTCTGCTTAAGATGTTGCCTTAGAACTATGGCCCTTTCTTTTTATTCAAACGCTGTGGACTCTGAGCTAACAATTTTGTTTTTTGCAAACTGTCTTTTTATTTTTTTGCCTTCCTAGTAGGACTTGTTTTTAGTACATTTTCTGCTTAAGATGTTAGGTAGCCCTTTCTCTTATTCGAAGTTGAATACTCAAAAGTAACAAATTTTGCTCTTCTTTCTTATTCTAACCTTCTGCCCAATTTTTTCTTTATAGGCATTTATATGATCTTCTCACTCTTGATTTTTCATGTCTTTACAGGCTGAGGACTTGAAATAAGTTTTTTTTTTTTTTTTTTCTGAGGTTCAAGGCTTAGTGGAGGGGAGTTTTATTGGCTTGATCAAGTGAAAGAAGATAACAAATGAAGAAAAAAGACTTGAGTGTTTTGTGCAGTTTGTGACTCTTTTTCTTTCCATTCAATAGTTATGTCTGCACTTCTTAATAATTTTGGATAAATTCAAAGGTTTTCCATTTAGCCCTTGTATCAAGATCATGAATTATATACCATAAGATGATTTAAAATTTTAAATGTTCATATCGGCATTATATGTACAATTGTTTATGATGAAGTTCACTTGAGGGGCATCACATGATATTAGGTTCTCTCTCTCTCTTATTCACCTGTTTACGTATCAAGTATCCTATTTTATAAACCCAAAAAACAGAGATTTTTTATGAGAACATTAGTATATTTGTAAGCTCAAAAATATCAAGCAAAAAAGAAACAAATATACTGCTTTGTTTCTATTTGTTGGTGGTTCCAGCTTAAGTACAAGCATTGTTTTCAACAGATCAAGAAGGGGAGAAAAACATAAATAACGTTGGCAGTGCATTGGTGAACTGTTTTCCCAATGGCACAGGAACCTTTTGTGGTGCTTCGTGTTTGGGGTCTGAACCCCACTCCCCTCAACAATTACCTAGCAAAAAAGAAAAAGGAAATGCTTGGGGTATGTTCTTACATTACAGAAGTCAGGTGTGGTTAGAGGACACCCCTGCTGCAATAAAAGCACAGGTGAAACTTGATTTTGTTTCCATTTCTATGTTTAGGTAATTGATGTAACTCCCTGGATATTTTCCAAGATTTAATGGAAGTGTTATTTCCACTAAGAAAAAAGGGACAATATTGAACATATCTGAAACAGAAAGCATCAATCACATAATTTTGCAAACTATAGAGTTTCAGTTCTTTCCATGTTACAGTTTGCATACCCTATGTCGTTAATTACTTATTATACAATCACCCACGTTTCTAGTTGCACCAGAAATGTTCTTTGATCTTCTCCTGCATCATAGACATGTTTTTCAAGGTGAGTTTTCATGTCTCTTGATTTCTTATATTTTCGCCTGGTGCTTGTTTAAGACTTGATTCAATGGTTGGGGTAAGTGGTTTCAATAGTGGTTATATTGGAATTTCAGGATGGGTTTTGAGGATTTGGAAAGGCAGTATTTGGAGGATCCATTCAATTCTAGGTATCTCAACTGTTAGCATCTGTGCGAATTCTAATAAATTTTGGCTTAAGATTGTTAGTTATTTTTGTTGGAGGTTGGGCTTTTGGAATTTGTAGGCTCATAGATTTGTTAGACCTAGATTTTTCTATCCTGCTTACATATCCTTATTTTTTCGAGTAAGAGCACAATGGTAGCCAGTAATATGGAATTCTTTGGAAGAGTAACGTAATGGAACTTGAGATACATGCATGTTGTTTGGATTTGGAGACTGGATGTTCTCCCTTTTTTCTTCCTTTCCTTTCTATATGCGTAGGTGGTGTAGCACTTCATACATTTCTTTTTGTTTAAATAACAGATTTGTGTATGGATCAAGATGGACTTGAGCTTGTGTCTCAGCTGTGATGTTTTTTATTCCTGTCCACAGATTCCCAGCTTATTTCTACAACATTGACGAGGTTTAAGAAAGGGAGTTCCTATAACCCCTCGCCTGTGTTTTTTGGCAGTGAAGATGCTAAAAAGAGTGATTGCAAGAGCAGCCAGAGGTTTTCTAATTTGGTTTCAGGCAGTAAAGAGAATCAAGATTTCACACCTCCTAGTTTTCTGCTTCTTAGCTTTGAGATGTTTCTGAATTAAAATAATTTCGGTTTAAGTGAATTGGTTTGGCAGGAGATGATTTGGCTGGTGTTCTAGGTTGTAAGGTGAGTTCTCTTCTCATTCCAAATTTTCTTTGTGGTTGCAACTATGATCTTTGATTTCGCCAGTTCAGAATTTGATGATTGAACAAAAGTGGACATGTGAGAAATTGTATTTATCAAAAGGGGACAGGATTTCTCTTTTAACAGTACTCTCTGGAGTTTGTCAACCTTTTTTCATTTTTCTCTTCAGTCTTTAGTATGTTAATCCACCTTGTTCAGCAATAAGAGCTTTCAAATTAATTCAAGAATGTATTGTCTGCTTATATTGTTATATTTTCCTAGTGTTGTTCCTTAACCTACAACATCAGTGTCCTCTCAGTTGAATTATCTCAGTTTTTTGTAGCTGCTATCCAAAATCTGATGCTGTAGGCCCCTCAAATTTCTGTCCAAATTAAGTTTATTTGTGCTTGATTTATGGAAAGCTAACTTCTGAGGGTTTAGACAAGCAGGTCTAGACGTTGGCTGTAATGGTGTTGATGTGAGTTTCTTTGGACTAACCTATAAACACTCTGCAGCATTTGTTTCCCCCACTCCCGGCATGCCAAAAAAATCATTTTTATTTGGACTGTAGTGAATAAGCAATTTGGTTAAGGTGTTCAATGTGTCTTACTGTATGTGTGCTTCTTCAGATTGCATTGATAACAATAGCATGTTGTCAAGAAAGTAACTCTGCAGACCGTAGTTAGTGAGCAATTACTAAAGTCACTCTCTGAATGTGGAGGGCTATGAGCTGGGAGTAATAATCTCTTACTCAATACTACATACTGGTAGACCAGATTGGTATGATCAGTTTAGGGCTTTAGTTAATGTGAAAACTGCATTAGCATGTTTAAAAAACAGGTGCATTAGTTGTCCATTTGCTGTTATAGTTAGTGTAAAATATTTGTCTAAATAGTGTTGTGAAGTTTTTAACTTCACAATGATAAAATGAAAGTGTCGTAAAACCAGTTAAATCTCCCAATTTCTGATAATGTTGGAGAATAAATTCTCTCATTATAAAGAGAATTATTTTTAAGTGTAGTGAAGAGTATGACTGATCTTTTGCTAATACTGATTCTCATGGTCCATTATTTTATTGAGCTTATGTTAAAGCAGTTGCGTAGAAGGAATAAATAGTAACTACATACATTGCGCAAGCTTCGACCAGTTAGATTGCATTTTTCAGTAAAAAATTGGACTCCTTGGTGGCAAAGATGTACATACATCAAGGATTTCCTCAAATAGATTGGCTAACATTTCCATTATCTTAGTAATGTTGCTAGGATAATTTTTTAGTAGCTTCCATTTCGAAATGACATTTTTGGGCATAAAAAATTGAAGATGAACGGTAATGCCCTTCAGATGGGAATGGATGATAATTGGGGATATGCGATATCCAACTAGGGAGTTTGAAAACCTTAATAAGAGAGAATCAAGAAATCTGCAACTTTTTAAGACCCAAAGTGTTCTCAAAAAGTTCAGAGAATCATCAACGATGAGATACAGGTACTGAGGACTGAGGAGAGGTCATGTGTAGTCAAAACATGTGTGAGTATTGAGGAGGATTTGGGAAGTTAAAGCTTGGTATAACCCTAGAAGGCAAGAGTTATTGACCTTCCTTTCTAATGTACTGACTAAAGAGTGATGTATAACCCCAGAGCGCATTTGTTCCAAATCGGCTCATCACCGACAATACCACCAGGGATGGAGCTAGAACTTGAAGTTAGGGGGGGGGCAATTTTGCTGTTAGTTGCGTGCGGTGGCTCTAGCTTCTGGCCTAGTTGCTTAATAGCTAATGAGTTTTTTTTTTTTTTAAATTTATTATTATTATTATTATTTTTATGTGTGCATCCAGGTATAGAAAAAATTATTTTGTTTAAAATTTTTTAAAGGGTCAGGTTGTTTGTTTTAGGTAAAATTGGTTAATTGAGTTTAATTGTTTTTAGCTTTACTATTGGTAATTTTTATTGTTGAATAATTTTTTTGGGCTTGTTTATTTTGCTTTAGATTTTAGATCTGGTCTTTAAAAGGAGGAAAATGCTAGAATTACAAACTTTTTTACAAATTATTAATGTGGTGAGTAGTTATTAGTAAGTAAAATGCAATGTAAGTGATGGGCTTAGATGCAAACCAATAAAAGTTTACTACCACAACAGTTTGTAAAAATGTTATAGAAAATTTTGTGGCTAGAGTAGTACTCCTAAAAGAATCAATGATAATATTAAGGGGGCCAAAGTGTGATTTTATAGAACAAAATTGCTAAAATTGGTGGCTATGCATATATTAATTTAAAAAAAATGGGGGGGCCATTGCCCCCCAAAGTCTAAGTCTCCCTCCATCCCTGAATACCCTAGTAGCATATGAGATGCTCCATAGGCTGAGAAATAGAAGAAAAGGAAAGGTTGGGCACATGGCGATTAAACTGGACATTAGTAAAGGTTATGACCATGTGGAGTGAGAGTTTTTACAAAAGATAATGCTGAAGATGGGGTTTTCGGCTATGTGGGTGGACCTAGTTATGTGGTGTGTGTCGTCGGCAAGCTACACGGTCCTAATCAATGGTGAGACTTGAGGTTTTATCTCCCCAACATGTGGCATTAGACAAGGTGACCCACTGTCACCGTACTTGTTCTTGTTCTGTGCGAAGGGATTATCCCTACTCCGAAAAGCTATCAAATCACAGCATGTACAAGGAATCACGTCCTGTCGTAATGGTGTACATATCTCTCACCTACTCTTTGCCGACAACAGCCTATTATTTTGCCCGGCCATCCTCTTGGAATGCACACGTCTTCTTAACATATTGAATACCTACGAGCAGGCATCGGGGCAAGCCATCAACCGACAAAAAATAACCATGTTTTTCAGCCCAAACACCAAACCAGTGATAAGGGAGGAAATTCGAAGAATGTTCAACGCCCAGGTGGTGACTACATTTGAGAAATACATGGTCTTGCCGATGGTTGGAGGCAAAAACAAAGTGAACATGATCAAAGATCTTCGGGAGAGAATAGCTAAGTGGATTACCGGGTGGAAGGAGAAGTTTATTTCAAAAGCAGGGTCCTCATTAAAATGGTGGTGCAGGCGATACCGACATACTCAATGAGCTTATTTCAGCTGCCGAAAGTTTTGTGCAGCGATATCAACTCCATCATGGCAAAATATTGGTGGGGGCAGACGAGTAATGAAATAAAAATACACTGGATTAATTGGAAGCAATTATGTAATCCAAAGAAAGCCGGAGGAATGGGCTTCCGTGACATCCACGCATTTAATTTGGCCATGTTGGCGAAACAAGCATGGAGGCTGCTCAACCACCAAAACTCTCTGTCTTTCAGAGTTTATAAAGCTAGGTATTTCCCTAATGTCTCCTTCCTGGAAGCTGAATTAGGAAGCAACCTGTCATACGTATGGAGAAGCTTACTGAAAGTAAGGGAAATCATACTGGCAGGAGCTAGATGGAAGGTGGGTAGTGGAACCTCAATAAATATAATGGGTCATCAATGGTTGCCAAGACCACCATGTCTTCGTAGAGAGGGACCTGGATCGCTGAAAGTGAGAAAATTGATGGACGAAGAAACTAAACAGTGGAATAGAGCTACGGTAACCTACTGGTTTAAGCGACATACATGTGCTGATATATTAAGTGTACCCTTGCCCAACGTGCAGGCAAAGGATGCATTAGTATGGAAGGTGAACAAATCCAATGCTTTCTCAGTTAAATCAGCATACTCGGTGGCCCCGAGGATGTTGCACCATTCGGGTGGGGACCACTCTAACACGGCTAATGATAGAAGAACATGGAAGGCAGTATGGTCCCTTAACACTCCCCCAAAAGTACGAACATTCCTCTAGCGCGCTTGCTCTAACATCCTGCCAACTCGTGACAACCTCCACGCGAAATGTGTGTAGCTAGACCCGACTTGTCTCATGTGTAAACAGCAACGCGAAACAGTTGGACATATCTTGTGGGGGTGCCCGTTTGCATGTAGTGTATGGGTGTTGGCTAAAGGGAAAATCCAGAAGAGCTCAACTAGTGCACTGGATTTCTTCCTCTTAACTCGGACTATGGTGCAACATTTGAATCGAACTAAGTTGGAACAGTGGGCTGTGATAGCATGGGGTATATGGAATGCTCGAAATAAGCTTTGTTTTAAGAATACCCATGCTCGCCCAGGGACTACTCTACATGTTGCAATGTCTTTTTTGAATGAATACCAAAATATAATAGCCAATCAACGGACATGCTAGTGCTATGACATGCATTATCTTTTTCCTCCATTAGTTTATTAGTTGTTTTGGTAGGGCTATCTTGTCCTTGTTCTAGCCCAGGCTGGCACGTAGCCCTGAGTGGCTCAGGACCCCTTTACTATACCTTTGTACTTTCGCTTTTTATGATAATATAAATTCTATCTTCTTTCGTTAAAAAAAAAAAAAAAAAAAAGACTTTATGCTCTATGCAATCTGTACTAAGCTCCCTAATCTCTTTTTTGTAGGTACTCACTGCTGAAGGGTTTTGTCAAGATTCTTCCAAATTGTTGCATTTGCCATGGGGGGTGAACAAATTATGTAGCCAAATCACATGATGGGAAAAACATTTTTTATTGGTTGCTTCAGCTACAATACATCAGCAAATGACTGCTAGACGTTTTACAAAAATAAATTCTTTCGACAACTGAGCTTAAAGGGTTCTCTCCCCTTGTCCTCTTGATTGCAAGTCATGATTTGGAGGATATCTACACAAAGGAGAGAAGGCTTCCATGAAGAATAGAAGTGATCAGGATGGAAGTTTTTTTTGTTATTCATAACAATGTTTCTTATTAAATTAGCTTCTAAATCATATATGAATATCTCTTGATCTTTATAATAAAAAATTGTACAACCCTTCTTTGCGTGCCCAATATACCTAACCTTGCTGGATCTAAATTTTGGGCTTACAATTTACTTATATGGTGGGTATTGGGTATCCTACTACGGGCAGTCCCTGGGTAGGCTCAAGAACAAAATGCAAAATGTGAACACTCTCTGAGACGTGCTTGGCTAATCTCACAATCTCACCTCCAATTTTTCAACCAACTCCCATTCCATCGTTCCTCCACTATTTATAGCTTGAGGCTAGTGGTGGAACCATGATTAGGTTCTGACCTCACTCATGCAGGTGGGGCCTAAACTAATCATTCTTGACAAGGAATAAATTTCATTAGGAATGGAAGTTATCATGTTGGAACTAGTGCCAACCACCAAAATATGGTCAGCAGCGCAGTTTCCCAGGGCATTACTAGTCTGTTGTGGATTACTGAACAACATCAGTGTACGTGTCGATTACTCAGTCACCAAGGCACACCTGGAGACCGAGACAAGGGTTAGTGGGCCGATATGCCTAGGCCCCCAATGGGCCGACCATGGTGGGGTAAGCCCAAGTGCAATATTTTCCACGGGCCTTGGGCCTAAAAGGGCTTCTTGTTGTACACCATACAATAGCCCCCTTTGATTCATGCCCGATAACTAGGGACGAATCAAGGACTGATGTTAGGCTAACCATTTGTTCCTCGGGAACTAAATTGACAGTCATAAATAGGAGATGAGGCTGCCATTAATTTTTGGACAAGCTATTAGGATTGCTGTCACCTTTAGTAGTAATCATGACCTGACGGTTCGTGGACCAAGGCCACACGTTTGGGGGGTTTCAAAAGGTAATTCAAAAAGGTTCCCCCCCCCCCCCTTTTCATTAAATGCGCTTACACTATAAATATTAAGCCTCTTCCTTTCAGATTATCATTTCTTCTCTTCATCTTCCTTAGTTCCTCCTTCTCGAGAGTATAAATTCCTCCTACCGAGCACATATCTTCCACGGGGAGATTACTTCCTAAAGCTCATAGTAAGCTTTTCTCCTATCCCTTCCTTGCCTTTATTTAACTTTCTAGTTCATTCTTGACTTTAAAGAATGGGTTTCGCTCATCTCCTTAGGATCGAGGCCACCTTAGCTAGTTTTATGGCTACGTTTACCATTCCCCCAGATGTAGAAGTGGCATATTGCCACGAAGATAACATTGCCCTTGAGCAGCGTCCTCAAGTGGTGTTTTTTTCCATTAGTGTCCGTTTTATAGGGAGGGGTAAGGTTTTCTGTAGACCCTTTAATACTTAGAACACTTAGGTTTTATGGTTTGTATCCCAACCAGCTTCCACCAAATTTCTACCGAGTTGTGAGCTGTGTCAGTTAGTTAAACCAGTTGTATGATTTACATTTAGACCAACACGACATCAATTACATGTATTGTTTGTGTGGCAAACAAACATCGGGGTACTACCTTAAAGTTAGAGATACTCGGGTGAGGTTAATATCATGCCTCCCCGACTCTAACAAGAACTCGGCTGGAAAGTTCGTCCGGGTGAGCGACAATTGGCATGCCAATGAGCTCACCTGCCCGACGTCACCCTGGAATGTTGGATGGTACCCTACATATTATACCTATTTTTATCATAAACATATTTTCATATGTATTTTGTAATTTTAGGTACTATTTGTTCTAATCTCTATTGGTGGCTATGCAGAGGGCAAGCGATTTAAGCCGGACGCAAATGTTGTGCATGTAAAGGACTTGAACTTCGTGCTAAGGTCAAAAATATTCGTGCACTTTGAAGGCCAGCTATGAGCTTCCCATCTGATCCTCGGGTGTACCCCTGTGTACACGAGCTATCAAAACCCTAGGCCAACCTTGACAATTGGCAGCCCTCTACTCTCCTCCATTGACGTCCGGTACCGAAACTTCTTCCCGCCAGGATTAACGGTCGACAAGACAAGAGAGCTCGGCCTTCGGCTAATTAGGGTTGGCTCTTTGGTGCTAGGGACAGATCCGCTGACTTCGTCTTCTAAGGCCGTGCCGGACATATCCTAGTAGAACAGTCGGTGTTAAAGGTTCCGGTCACCGAACGGGTAGAAGAAAAATCAATCGACTCTTCTAAAGCCAAAGATGAAGACCCAGGCGTAGAAATGGTGGTTCGATGTACCCTGACTGTTGATTGGTTTCTTCCTGGCACTTAACAAGCCGGACGGCAGTAGCCTCATCCTCCTTCTTCTCCCCGGGATCGAAAGAGACCTCATCACGCCGATCAAGCCGTTGAGAGGCCGGAAGAAAAGCCTCCTAGAACTCCTCCTGCCTCAAGTACAACACAAGTTGTCATCCGAGAGCCAGCCCCAGTCTGCCCACCCGTGCAAGTAAGGTCCAATGTGGCCTCCTCTTCAGCTCCTCCCCCTACTGGATGGTAGAGCATTTTCATGCTCGGGGATCAGCCTCTCCTAACGACATATAGCATAAGGAATTGAGTTGCTAGGGAAGGTGGATGCATTGCCCAGAGTTTGGGGCAAGCCCTACAACTGCCCGAAGATGTGCATTACTTCAACCGCAGCAACGATGAGGCAGTAGCGCTCTGCCTTCAATGGCATACTATCGTGGTAATACTAACTTTTTACTTTAATGTGTTGTACTTTTATTTCTATAAGGTTCTTATATCTCTATGTTACATTGCCAGGCTGCTCAACTGGCTCATATGATGAAGGATTGGCTAAGGGGGGTGACAAAAGTGGCAGATAAGGAGAAAGCGCTAAAAAAGGTCGCTGAGGCCACGACAAGGGAGAAAGGCACAGCAGCGGCGAACGCTGAGGAAAGGGCTAAGGCCGTCAAGAGGGCCCAAGCATTGGCTGAGCAAAAGATGGCCGAGGCTACTGCTAAGCTGGAGGAGATTGAGCTCCGATTGGCTGGTGCAAAGAGCTTGAACTCGGTCAAGGGCAAGGAGATTGCAGAGCTGAAGGAAGCTTTGGGAGCCACCGAGGATAAGTGGTATAACGCCAGGTTTACGGATGTCAAGAATTCAGTTGAGCCGGTTATATTCCAATCGAGAAGATATGGATTTAGTGAAGGCTAGATGGCGACGCTAGCAGCAATAGGTGTGCCCGAGGACTCTCCACTCAAAAATCCTGACCAAGCTCCTTATCTCAAACCTCCCCTTCCCCCTCCTGTTTAGAACCCGGCTGAAGGTGACGAGGAAGATACTAAGAGCATGAGGGAGTTAGTGCAGGTAATTGACTCTCATGCCAAGTTAATTGACTTGGAGATCACTAGCAAAACAAATGCCATGCAGAGTGCTATTCAACAGCCCCCCATCGACCAACCGTCTCAAAGTGCTGACCACGTTGTGCCGATACAACCTCAAGACTCTGCTATTTGAAACATGTTATTTTGCTTTTTTATTTATGTTGTTTTTAGTTCTATCTCGATTTTACTTATGGTCACCAAGGTGTGGTGACAAGACAATTTTTTTTTCTTTTTTTTTTTAGTTACATTTGATAAACTTACATCGTCAATTTAATTTATGGTACTCTGTTTATCTTAATTTCTTTTTATTTTGCTTATACAGCCTTACTATGGTCGATGTATGACTCTTGTAAGTAAACATTTCGGACACGATTGGTATGTCGTACACAGTAAGGGATTAACGTAAACTGAATTTCCATACTTAGAACAATAGATAAAGTTTCCTCTCGACCAGTGATCGGGATCGAACCGAACCGAGCTTCTGCCCTTGGAGTAACAGATAAGGTTTCCGCTCTACCGATGACCGGGATCGAACAAAACAGAGCTTTTGTCCTTAGAGTAATAGATAAGGTTTCCGCTTGGCCGGTGACGAGGATCGAACTAAACCGAGCTTAAGGAAAATTCAGACCAACCACTTTTCACATAATGTACATATGCCCTCTTACTTATAGAATATTTTGTACATAGTACCATTATGCTTTACATAACACGTGCTTCACATGGCTAATGATAAAACTTCTTTAAATTTTGAACATTCCAAGGCCAAGGAAGGGGCCTTTCTTCCATGACTTCAAGGTAGTATGCTCTTACGCTAGCTATGGCAGTGACCTTGTACGGTCCCTCCCAGTACGGTGCCAGCTTCCTAGCATTAACATCATGGCACTTCCCACTGCCTTTCGTAATAATAAGTCTCCAACCATGAAATCCTTTACCTTCACATCTTTGTTATATCGTCGAGCAAGTTTGTTTTGATAGTCGGCCAGACGCACCATTGGTGCTTCTCGGTGCTCCTCCTACAACTCCAACCAGTCTAACATCATACATGCATTACTGGTCAGGGAGAAGTTTGAAACTCGTGCGCTACACAAGCTAATTTCCACCAGAATGACTGCTTCTACTCCATATGTTAGAGATAAAGGCGTCTCCCCTGTTGATCTTCTCGGGGTTGTTTGGTACGCCCATAAAACATTTGGTAATTTCTCGGTCCATCTTCCTTTAGTCCCTTCTAGCCTCTTCTTTAATCCGTTTACAATTACTTTATTCGTGGCTTCGGCTTGTCCGTTGCTTTAGGGGTAGGTTGGGGTGGAATACCTACTTTTAATGTTGAGATCACCGTAATACTTGTGAACAGCCTTGCTATCAAACTGCAAACCATTATCTGATACAAGGGATTCGGCCACCCCAAATCTGGTCACTATATTTTTCCACACAAATTTCTTCATGTCCACATCCTGAATATTGGCTAGCGCCTCAGCTTCAACCCATTTGGTGAAGTAATCCACCGCCACCAACACAAATCTTCAATTCCCAGTAACTTGGGGAAATGGACCAATTATATCTAGCCCCCACTATGCGAATAGCCAAAGGTTGCTAATCAAATTTAAACTTCCTGTAGGTTGATGTATCAGCGGGGCGTGCTTTTGGCATTGCTCATACTTTTGGACATACTCAGCAGAATCTTTGCATCTTGGGCCACTAGAACCCTTGAGTCATTACTCAGTGCGCCAAGGATTGCCCTTCCACATGACTACCACAAACACCTTTTGCAACTCGGTCAAGAGTTCATTAATTTTGCTAGGATGGAGGCATAATAAATACAGACCCCCAAAAGATCTCCAATACAACTTCCAGTCCTTAGACAACCAAACCCGAGCAAAAATTCTACGCACTTTCTCGGCTTCTTTTGCATCACTCGGTAGCTGGTCTTCAGCTAGAAATTCAATGATCGGGTCCATCCAACATGGCTCGAGTGTCAAAATAATGGAAACCTCTACCTTTATGTTTATACTAGGTTCCTTTACTACTTCCACTTTAATCAGCCGTGGTATTTCCTCGATAAGCGATGATGCCAACGTAGCTAGGGAAGTAAACATGACACAAACACTTTCCACAACCAAGCTTCAACATGACACATAATCTTGGCTTCTCTTCGAGAAGTAAACTCTGCGATGAAGTTGGCAAGAACCTGACCTTTTACCAAGCTCCTAGGTCTATAACGTATATCGAATGAACCAAGCCTAGTCCCCCATTTCACTATACGACCCGTAAAATCAGATCTTTTCAGTTAGGACTACAATGGATACTCGATTAGCACACATACCATACTTGGAAGTAGTGGGGCAACTTCCTGGTCGCATGCACTAGTGCCAATGCCAATTTCTCTAGGGGCAAATACCTTGTCTCTGTGTCAACCAACGTCTTACTAAGGTAATAGATGGGCTTTTATACCCCTTGATCTCTCAGCAATACCGAGCTCACTGCATGCTCGGACACTAATAGATACATAAACAAATCTTCCCCTGCTTCCGGGGGCAAACAATATCGGTGCACTTACCAGATAGTCTTTCAAATCCTGAAAAGCCTTCTCACAATCTTCAGTCCACTGAAAACCCCTCCATTTCTTCAGCAATTGATATAATGGCTAGCATCGATCAGCGGATTAGGAAACAAATCGGTTTAATGCGACCAACATACCAGTCAACACTTGTACCTCCTTAAGGTTGCTCGATGGCTTTAGCCGCTCAATAGCAGTTATCTAATCAAGATTCACTTAAATTCCTTGGTGGGTAATCATATAGCCGAGGAATTTGCCAGCCCCCACACCAAAAACACACTTATTGGCATTAAGATGCAACCTGTGCTTCCTAAGCACTTCAAAGACATCTGTCAGGTCACTGACGTGCCCCTGATCCTCCTTGCTCTTGACCACCATATCATCAATGTAAACTTCCACCGTATTGCCGATCTTCTCTCTAAACATCCTAGTCATCATCCTTTGGTAAATGGCCCCTAGCATTTTTCAGTCTAAATGACATTACCGTGTAATAATAATTGGCTTCAAGAGAAATGAACGACGTTTTCTCTTGGTCTTCTGCAGCTAAAGCAATCTGATGATAACCTTGAAATGCATCTAGGAAGCTCATGCGAGAATATCCATAGGTGGCATCCACCAACTGATCTATCTTCGGCACCAAGAAAGGGTCTTTTGGGCAAGCCTGGTTCAATTCGGTAAAATCCACACACACCCTCCACTTGCTGTTCTTCTTCTTCACAACCACAGTATTGGCCAGCCATTCAGGGAAAAAGACTTCCTTTATTGCCCCCGCTTCTTTCAATTTCTTCACTTCTTGCTTGACAGCTTCGACATGCTCCCTAGCCGACCTCCTCGGTTTTTGCTTCTTTGGTGGATATGAAGGGTCCACATTAAGTCGATGGGTTATGAATTCTGGATCCACCCCAGACACCTCATACAAGCTCCAAGCAAAAACATCGAGACTTTGTACTAACAACAACAACACTTTTACCCGATCCTCATGAGGCATACTTGCTTCGATCTGAAAACTCTTGTTCCCATCTAGTAATATACTGACTTTGATAAGATCCTCGACACTACCATCCCCCTGTTCCCCTTGGGGCTCCTGTAATTGCTTTAAAGGGGCATCCTCGGTAGACTTTTTCTGTTTTATCTCTCGGTTCACAGCTGCCACCAAGCACTGCTTGGCCACTTGTTAATTTTCCCTCACTGTTGCAATACCATGATTGGTGTGGAACTTGTCCTTATCATGCAAAGTGGATAGGATTGCTCCCATCGCATGAATCTATGGCCTATCGAGAATTGCCATATAGGGTGAAAATGAGCTAACCACTATGAAATTCACCATTACCTCATTTCCTTCCATATTCATGGGAAGTGAGACCTGCCCAACATTTATCCGTCAAATCCCACCAAAGGCATATCGTATTTGGACAAATCTTCACTCTTTAGGCCCTACCCCTTAAATAGGTCAGGATACATCACCTCGGCCCCACTCCCTTGGTCCACCAATACTCTCTTCACGATAAAGCTGTTTATCCGGGCGGTAACTACCAGAGCATCATCATGAGGCTAAAATGTTCCTTCCAGATCCTCATCATTAAACGCAATCGGCTCTCGGGTATATTTCATCCTCTTCCTCGGTGGTCGCTCTTCTCAATGGCTTTCTGTTGGCACCACTGTCAACACTTCTTTTCTTCGAGTCACTGAAGTGCCCATGGAGGCAGCATGGATAACTTTTATCACACCCAACTAGGGTGGAGAGCATTCCCCTGAGATTTTGTATTTTGCCCAATTTCACCACTCTTAGGGTCTACAATGAACTCCTTCAAATGTCCCGATCTCGCTAATTGCCTCCAAATGGTCCTTTAAAATCCTACATTGTTTAGTGGTGTGTCCCTTGTCCCGGTGGTAAGTGCAATACAAATTTTGATTTCTTCTAGACGGGTCACCCTCCATCTTGTTCAGCCACCAAAAGTATGGCTCATTCTTTATCCGCTCCAGGATCTTGTGTACGGGTCCTTAAACTTCACATTCACTTCCCCGGACCGAGCACCATGCTCTTGGATCCTCAAATCCCTCCTGGGTTTCAGTTGAAAACCTCCTTGTCGAGAATCTTTCGAATACGGCATCATGGTCGACGCCTTCCTCTTATTCAACTGTCGATCATCTTCTAACCTCTTATACTCTTCAATATGCCTCATTAGTTGCCTCATATCCTTGGGAGGTCTCATCCTCAGCGACTCCCGTAATTCAAAATCCTCGAGCAAGCCCAACCTAAAGGTGCTTACAGCGACTTTTTCGTTATCCCCTCCAATCTCGTTGTATAATTCCCAGTACTTGTTGGCGTAACTCCGAAGAGTTTCCTTGGCCCCCATCTTCACAGACAATAATGCATCCACCGGCTGCAGTACTTGACTACGTGTCATAAACCGAACCCTGAACTCTTACACTAGCTCTCCAAAATTATGAATTGAGCCCTCCCTTAACCTGTTGAACCATCTTAGAGTAATGGGCCCGAGACTAGAGGGAAACACCCTGCACATCAATGCATCATTATGATTATGCAGAGGCATCATCTAAATGTAATGGCTTACATGTTCAACTGGGTCCGTTTTCCCATCGTAAGAAATAAATGTGGGTCTTGTAAATCTGCTCGGCATCAGTGCCTATTCAATCTCCTCTGAGAAAGGGGACTGGGCTACCCTGCGTAACGCTCGACTCATGGCGTCCAATGTGGCATTCCGTGGCCTCTGGCTCTTAGGGGAAGCCGAGTTTCTGTCGATATAGTCCCGAGGCCGATCCCTAGACCGATGGGAACTAGACTGACCAGATGCCTCTCCATGACTGCTCTGCATACTTATAGATCCTTCAGAATGCTCATCACAGTTCCTCCGTTGGCGTCTGCCTCGTACTTCTAACTCTAAGTCCCTCACCATTCTGTGCAAGTGCTCTAACTCCTGATCCCTCCTATCACAATGCTCATGCTCTGAAATATCAGACACTGAGCGGTACATCTGGGACGATCCTTCACCTGAATCAGAATGGCCCACCTCTCGCTCACGTCTTTGGTCTTCATGTTTTTTGTATCTCCTTTCCTGCCAACTGGAACCTCGAGAAGACCTTCTAGATCCCTATCAACGTAGCTTGTTGACCAATGGTCAGACATTTTCACCACTTGAACCTCGGCAAAACTGCAGCTACGTAGGAGATTCCCACAAACGATGCCAATTGTGCATGCCCAATATCCCTAACCTTGCTAGATCTAAATTTTGGGCTTATAATTTACTTATATGGTGGGTATTGGGTATCCTACTACGGGCAGTCCCTGAGTGGGCTCAAGAACAAAATGCAAAATGTGAACACTCTTTGAGACATGCTTGGCTACTCTCGCAATCTCACCTCCAATTTTTCAACCAACCCCCATTCCATCGTTCCTTCCACTATTTATAGCTTGAGGCTAGCGGTGGAACCATGATTAGGTTCTGACCTCACTCATGCGGGTGGGGCCCAATCTAATTATTCCTGACAAGGAATAAATTTCGTTGGGAATGGAAGTTATCATGTTGGAACTGGTGCCAGTCACCAAAACATGGTTGGCTGCGTAGTTTCCCAGGGCATTACTAGTTTGTCGTGGACTACCGAACAACATTGGCGTACATGTCGATTACTCAGTCACCAAGGCACACCTAGAGACTGAGACAAGGGTTAATGGGCTGGTATGCCTGGGCCCCCTATGGGCCGACCATGGTGGGGCAAGCCCAAGTGCAATATTTTCCACGGGCCTTGGGCCTAAAAGGGCTTCTTGCCATACACCATACACTTTCCATTTGGTTGTATAAAAAATAAATAAAAATAAAAAATTCAAAAAACAAAGTATTACCATTTAGGATCATCAAAATTCATGCTAAAGTGGCAAAGAGAGTGTTGTTTGCACCCAAAACCCATTTCTCTACCCCTTCTCTCTCACTATTTTGCAACCATTTGGTATTAGAGCTTGAGGAAGAGTGTATGGACATCACAGATCGGCTCAATCATAATGGCTTTGCTTGGGATGAAATTAGCAAAAAAGTCACAGATGATTATGATGTTTGGGAAGCTAAAATATATCTTAAAAAACCAGAGACACGAGCTGAGGATGAGAAAGAAATAGAAGCAGATGAAATACCAGAATTAATTATGAAACATAATCAATTTCTAACTCTAATAATATCCAATTAATATAAGGGCAACACGTTACTGACTAGACCAAACCACAAATATTCACGACTTTTAGTGTGTGATGAGTGCCGTGCACATATAGTTTAATAATGACACCCTTGGGATATTGGGGATTGATGATATGATTTGAGATAAGGAAATCTCCAGTTAGGGAGTATGAAAAATCTCATCAGAGAAGAAAGAAAAATTATGCAACTTTGTCAACCTCAGCATGAATCCAAAAAGTTCAGAGAGCCATCAAGAAAGAGATACAAGAGACAGTTGATGAATTCTTCTTAGAGGCCTGTGAAGTTTTAGAAGATGAGAGAAAGGCCAAGATGTTTGTGGCCATCAATGTCATGGCATGGTGAAAGTGGTTACTGGAAAAGCTTCAATAGTAGCATCTATTTTGCGGGTTTAATGTGAGATAATTTTGGTACTTAATTTTTTTCTGAGTTTTGTCAAGTAAATCAGATCCTTTATTAATGTAAAGGCATTTTCAATGCAATTTCCTGTATGATTTCCTTGTTGAAATTGGAAAATAAATGCTTGGGACATGCTTTTCACAAAATATAGGACACGAAGTTTATGACATGGGCAGAATTGATTGTAGCTGAATTTATGGTTGATTTCCTTGATTGTCGATGAAATATGCTAATCAATATTTTTCCCAAAACAAATATGGATTGAAGCTTCAACTGCGCATCTCATGGCCCCGCAGTTTGCAATTTGTTTTTGTTTCTCAAAAAAAAAAAAAAAAAAAAAAAAAAAAAGAGGCGTAAATGCACTTTTAGTCCTTACATTTTACACTTTTTCCATTTTTGTTCCTACATTTTATTTTTACCGCTTTTAGTCCCCAAACCAATTAACGCCTGACATTTAAGTCCTTTTCGTCAACCAACTAACAGCAAAAGTCAACGTGGCTGACAGTAGAATAAAAAAATAATATAATTACACACATTAATTAATTAAATTAAAAATAAATATTAAAATAAAAGATGTTGAGGGTTGTTGGTCTAATCTTGAACTAAATCAAAAGGAAGTTGAAGGTAAATTCCAACTTTGATTTGAAGAAGTAGGAATTAGCCTTGATTTTGAGGGAGCAAGAGTGCATTTTTGGACTTAGAGATGACTCTCTATTTTAGCAAAGTGTTAGTAAGGTTTTCCCTTTAAGTTTTTGGCAAAAACACCATTTTGGTCCCTACATTTTGGTGTAACAGTCAATTTGGTCCTTCCATTTTGATAACAGTCAATTTGGTCCCTGTTATTTTTCACTTGTAATCAATTTGGTCCCTGCCGTTAATTCACTAATAGAAAATGCATATGTGGCAAACGTTTTGCATTGTTGGCGTTAAAATAATAATATAAAATCAAATAATTAAATATTAAAAAAAATCCATGTATGCATTTTAATAAAAAAGAAAATTCCACGTCAAACAAAAATTTCTGAAAAAATTAATTGAAAGAAACAAATAAAGAAAATGATTTTTTTTTTTTTTTTTTAAATCCACAATAGAAAAATAAACACCGTCCTCTGGTTCTCTCTGTCGCCGCCTCCACCATCCTCTTCCCGTATTCCTTCCCCACCGTGTGCACAAACACTCCCGATACCACCACGTCGAAGTAGTTATCACCAAACGGCAACCTCCGGACGTCGCCTTCTCTGCACATCACGTACTCTCCTACTCCCTCAATCTTTGCGGTGTGTAGCGTCTTCAACATCATCGTTTTGTTCCGGTCCAACCCGATGACCCGACCCAAACTCCCTTCTTTCTTCAGCTACGTTGCCACGGCGTTCAGGAGGATTCCGCGGCCGCAGCCTAGGTCGAGGGCGTGTTTGACCGTTGACCAGTCACTGACCACACTGACCATCTGGAGTGCCATGTCGTGGTGGAGCGGGAAGGTCGAGTAGAAGAAGTTCGCGGCGGCGAAGAAGAGGCACACGGCGGAGATAGCAGTTACGGAGCCGGTGAAGCCGGCGGCGAATCTGGCAGCGCCACCTGGGAGAGTTACGCCGGTGACGGAAAACAACGACTCGAAGAAAGCGCCCATTGCGTCGAAGTAGATTAAGAAGAATAGAAAAAGAAAATAAAAGAAATTGTGGATTTAAAAAAAAAAATCATTTTCTTTATTTGTTTCTTTCAATTAATTTTTTCAGAAATTTTTGTTTGACGTGGAATTTTCTTTTTTATTAAAATGCATACGTGGATTTTTTTAATATTTAATTATTTGATTTTATGTTATTATTTTAGCCACATGTGCGCCAACAATGTAAAACGTTTGCTACATATGCATTTTCTATTAGTAAATTAACGGTAGGGACCAAATTGATTGCAAGTGAAAAATAATAGGAACCAAATTGACCGTTACCAAAATATAGAGACCAAATTGACCATTACACCAAAATGTAGAAACCAAAATGGTGTTTTTGCCTAAATTTTTTTTTGTTAATTTTTTTCTTACAGGAAGCCTCTATTTATAGGGAACTCAATATAATTTGATTTAGAATTTTCTCTCATCATTTACTGAGAGTTAATTATTAATTATTAATTTTGAATTTTAAATTCAAATTTTAATTTAACTTAGTATTCCATTTAATAATAACCTTCTATGTGAGTCATTTTTCTATGTTGTCACATGGTTCTTTTTATTTGATGTTGTCACATGGCTTTACGTGACTTATGACACATGTCATTTTTATGTGATTTTATTATGTAATTTTTATAAATTCTTGTCCCTAATCACCAAAAAAAAAAATTGACATTTATATATTATATTTTAAAATTCATCAATCACATTAGCTTGTAGGCTACAGTAAATTTATAGTAATTTAAATATTTTTCTTATGGTTTATCTTTATTCATGAAAAAAAAAATTAAAACAACATCTATTATGTTGTTTAAGTGGCATCGTCATCAGTTATATTGATTGGCCAAGTACAGAGCTATTTACTATTTATTGTTCTCAGAAAATGAATTCTTTTTCTTGTTTGGTAAGTTCTGAGAAATTAATTCACTGTTACGCTTGGGGGAGTTTTGTTTTGCTTATAAAAGTTGTAAAGCTCAGACTCAGAGATTATTTTGGTTGGTTTCCTGCGAAGCCTCTATGATTTTGCAATGTGAAAAGCTAGACCGCAGCAACAGGCATGGTTGTAACTTGTACATAAGTTTAAAGAGCTATTTTGGGTTTTACTCAGAAACTTCCATGATATTGCAATGTGAAAGTGTGACTTGAAAGATTAAAAAGTTTCAGTGGCCACATCGAAAGCAGGACTCATCTAAATCAAAGTCTCCTCACCCTGATTCCGGGTGCTGCACGCTTATATCTTTCAACGCACGCATATATGACAGAGTGGACTTGTTGGTTTCAGCAAAAAAGTGGACTTATTGGTGTGAACGTTGGGCAGCATAAAATTTTAATATTTTATGCACAAAAATAAAGGATCAAGTGGGTTTGTCCCCCATCACCCAAGTGTGTCTCTCACTGAGTTTAAGGGTGCGTTTGAATCGACTTCAAACGATTTTCGGAAATCAATTTCCGGAAAATGGAGCGTTTGGCTGTGACGGAAAATATTATTTTCCGGAAATCCTTTTCCTGTTGACCGAAATTTGAAGCCTTGACCACGGAAATTAGAATCTGCCTTCATTTTCACTTCATTTCATTTCCGGAAAAAGAGAGAGAGAGAGAGAGAGAGAGAGCGCGCGCGCGCGAGAGAGGAGAAGAACATTCCAGTCAGTCCGATGATCGCCGGCGGACTCCGAGCTCCAGGCGGCGCCGATCTCGCGAGCTCTAGTCCGACGCCACGAAGATCGCGATCGACGGCGCGATCTCACCTTCGCGAGATCGCGCCGTCGCGAGATCGCGCAGTTGATCGCGATCTCGCCTTGACCGAGATCGCGATCGACGGCGCGATCTCGCGACGCGTCGATCGCGATCTTGCCCGCGCCGTTGATTGCGATCGACGGCGCGATCTCGCGAAGCGTCGATCGCGATCTCGCGCCGCGCCGTTGATCGCGATCGACGCCACGATCTCGCGAAGCGTCGATCGCGAGATCGCGCCGTCGCGCGCCGTTGATCGCGATCGACGCCGCGATCTCGCGAAGCGTCGATCGCGAGATCGCGCCGTCGCCGTTGATCGCGATCGACGCCGCGATCTCGCGAAGCGTCGATCGCGAGATCGCGCCGTCGCTGTTGATCGCGAGATCGCGCCGGCGAGAGAGGAGTCGTTGATGATTTTTTCTGGATTTTGTGTTTTCCTTCTTCTTTTCCAAACACCAGAAAATATTTTCCGAAAAATTTTTTGAAATGCAACCAAACACATGGAAACATTTTCCTTTTCCGGAAATTAGCATTTCCGGAAAATATGTATTTTCCGGAAAACGTTTTACAGCAACCAAACACAGCCTAATATTTAAAGCCTTCCCATAACATTCAAGAGTTATCGGCTTTTGTATGTTGTGCGTTGGGTTCTCACTCTCTTGTGTGTCTTTAGTCCTTGTCTTTTTCAAAAAAAAAAATGTTTAATTAAATTTTTGCTTTTTAGGTAGCGAGTATTGATGGCACCGAATCTTTTAATTTGATGCACAAAAAAAAAAAAAATACGCACCGAATCTTTTGGAAGATGTGGTTGAGTATTGTTGTGTAAAATGACGTGAAAATTATGGTTTAAAATTTTTTGTGAAAACACGTATTTAAAGTATTTATAATACAAAAAATGTTTTTAGTACTATATTTCTAATAATGTCTTTTTGAAAGTGAAAAAACATAATTATATATTTGGTATGTATGTATTTTTTTTTTTTAAGTTATGACAGTTTAATTAGTAAGACTTACAGTTTTTAAAATATTTACTAAAATATCATTGAGTAATGTTATTTGAAAATTGAAAACTAGTAAGAAGAGTTTTTTAAATTCAGTGTTTAAACACCCTAAATTAAGCAATATAACTCACACACCCCAGTAAAAAAACACACTTATTAAACGCGTAGTTTTTTTAAGGCCCACAAATTTTAATATTTAAATACTAAAAACGGTGGTACAAACAGCCTATTGTAATTTTGCGATGCGAAAAGTTTGAAAAACTTCCATAAATAATATTGCAATGTAAAAAACATTAATTGCCAGTTGCCACTTGAAAGCTATAAAAGATAATGTTCACACTGAAAAGCAGGTCAACACATTAAAGTCTCCTCTTGCTTCCATTCATTCACTTACCCTCTTCCTAATTCATCTTTGAGAGCTTTCCTTCTCCTCCTTCCAAATCTTCTCATCCGTCCGCCGATCATAAATTCCAATGGAACTTGTGACCAGCAAAGGAACCTCATCTTCCCTTTTCACCCATCAATCCAAGAAATTTAATGTCTTCTTGAGTTTTACAGGTATAGATACCCGCCGTGGTTTTACAAGTCATTTGTATCATGCTTTATGCCAACAAGGTATTGACACCTTCATTGATAATGATCTCAAAAAGGGAGATAAAATTTCTGATGTGCTTATCAACATCATTGAGAACTCAACCATGTCAATAATCATATTTTCTGAAAACTATGCATCTTCCACTTGGTGTTTAGATGAACTTGCTAAGATTGTTGAGTGTAGGAACAAAAATAACCAGATAGTACAACCAGTTTTTTACATGGTGGAGCCATCATATGTTCGTTACCAAAGAGAAAAGTTTGAGGAAGCACTAACCAAGCATGAACAAAGATTTAAAAATAGCGTACAAAGGTGGAGGGATGCTCTACATGAAGCAGCAGGTTATTCTGGTTGGCACTTCAAGGTCAATGACAGGTATTTATTTTTTTACTCTGGCTTTTTTTTTTTTTTTGGGAGGGAGGACTACTCTGGTTAGTTGTTCTTTTAAGAGTTTTATTGGTTTGTGATGACCATTAAAGTTTATTATCAAATTATAACTATATCTGTTACTATACATTTTTTTTTTTTTTACTTTGAATTTTACTAAATTATGAAAGTATTCTTTTCTTGTCATATCTCATACTACGCTAGTTAATTACCTACAGATTAATATTCCGCCCCATTTGTTTCTGTAAAATTGTTTCATATGTAAAATAATTTGAACTTGCAGTTTTTAGTTGCCTACCTGAAAATGCCAAGAAATCCTTTTCATTAGTAAAATGAAAAAAAAAAAAAAAATAATCTTAATCTAACAACATATCAAATCCAAGCAACCACCACCAAATCGGCAAACACCAATCCATTGCCATCGACCACTCAAATCCACAGATTGGAGAGAAAGAGAGAGTAGCTAGCCCGCCAACCACCCACTGCAACCCATGAACCCAGCAACCACCATGACCCAGAAACCGTCATAGCCACCCACCACAACCCATACACGATCCCAGCCATCCACTGTAACCCACAAACCCAGCCACCACCACGACCCACAAACCATCCAAAGTACCCAGATCGGTAAAAGCCACGCGGAAATTAACCAAAAAAAAAAAAAAAAAAAAACAGATCTAAGAACTGGTGGATGAACTGATAACGGAGGAGGTGGAGCCAGTGATGGAGGATAACCGAAAAAAGAAACCAAAACAAAACAAAAACTTAGGAAGTTCAAACCAATGACCATTGAGTGGAGTCGATGATGGTGGTGGTGGAGCTGGTAATGAGTGGCGCTAATGAGTGGATCAATGGCCGGTGACGAGTGGCTTGATGGTTTGGTTCATGGGAGAGAGGGGAGGGTTGTGTGAATGAAATTGTAAAATATTTTATGCTTGCTTTGACTGTAAATTTTTTTTACATGTTTTTGGCTTGACTTTTACACTTGACCACATTTTACTTCGAAATAAATATTGTAAAATGTGTAAGCGAAACAAACGAAGCGGAGTTATCTTAGCAATTATAAATTAGAAATTTCACTTATATGTTATTAATAAAAATTGAGTAATGTGTTTCTTAAAAAAAAAAAAAATTTGTAATGTAAATTTTTTTTTTTTTCTCTGATGAGTGGTAAATAAAAATATGATATTAATGATTTTGAAGAAAACAAGTAAAAGATAATAATATCAACAATTTATAAAAATGTTGAAAAATGAAAAAAAGAAAATAAAAAAAGCTTTATGAATTTTTTGAAGTAATTGGGATCCCAAATAATATTATATTATTATCTAATGGGACTCTTCATGCAACTTCGGGCCAAAAGTTAATTTGCTACCCCAAAAAAAGTGACAAAATAATTTTTTCTTTAATCTAATGTTACATGGCCCCCCTGACTTTTCAAAATATCTATTAACAGTAGGGTTAAAGGAAGAAATTTGCTCAAAAATTAAGTATTATTTACTTACCAGCCCCCTTAGAATTTTGAAAAATATATCAATCCTTAGATCTTAAAATAGTTTCAAAAGAACCCCAGAAACAAAACTTTTATTTAAAGAAATCAAAACAAAAATAGAATCTGACCCAAACACTGGCCATAGCTCCTCCAAAATACCAGACTACTACAAGCAACAAAAGATCGCAATAAAAAAAAAATTAAAAAAAAAAAAAACCTTCTAAATTAGGACTCCTCCAAATAAAAACAAAACAAAATCTTATATGTTCAAAGTTCAAACCCAAACCTCACCGCCATTACTCCCAAAACAAACCGAATTAAAAAAAAAAAAAAAAAAAAAAAAAAAAAAAAAAAAAAAAAGTACTAACCTTATAGCTTTAAGCAGTTTGCTGCAAAAAGCACCATCTAGCCTCCACCCAAACCGTCGCTGCTCGCACCAGTTCAATTTACTGCGGTATTTATCTCTCTCCTTGTGTTCAATTCAAGTTTCTCTTCTTCTTTTTATTTTTATTTTTTGAGAAGAAAGGCCCGCATGAAAATTTATTAATGAGCTGGTAAATCAAATAAGACTACATTATTAATATCTGGTGGAACCGTGGAAGACTGAAAGTGGGAAAGATGACCTTGCTTTTGGCTAAGGCATGAGCAACAATATTACTTTGTCTAACAATATGAGAGAGGGAAAAGCTTTAAGAGAGCGAGCAAAAGACGAAATGTCTTGAATAAGGTGACCAAAAGAAGAGGAAAACATGTCACTATTTCGTAAAGACGAAATAAAAATCTCAAGTCTCCTTCAAAATAAGAGTGATCGAAATCCAACTCACGAACAAACTGGACAGCTCTTCTAGGTACAATGGACTCAAGAATGCTCACGGAGGAAGGCTTTGTAATTTTTTCAGAAAGAGCCACCATAACTTCACCCGTAAAGTTACGAATGACCACCCCAGTGCCAGCCTCATCGGGCTCCTGAAAAATTGCACCATCAAAGTTGGTTTTTAGAGAGTCGGAGGGAGGGGGGCGGGGATGGGGGGGGATCCATCTTTCCAACTTTGCGGTAGGTTTAGTCTTCATTCCTGGGTAGTTTGAACAACGAATCCACTGAAGAAAATCACTTGCAGCTTTGGCTATCCTATCCAGTGGGGTTGAGACTTCCGTAATCCTGGTTTTATTCCTGTCATTCCAGAGAAACCAAGCAGTAATGGCAACATCTCTACTAACTGTGGCTTTTCACATACCAGCACCAGAAGATCCGAGAAAGAGCCAACATAGGTTTTAGAACGATCCACCCACCTGAAAATATGAGACCAAACCTCCTGAATCTTCTCGCAGTCCCATAGGGCATGCATTGAGGATTCATTTTCCTTGGAATACAAGTGAAAGGTTGAGTCATTTAAAATCTTTCTTTTCTGCAGATTTTGTTTAGTTGGCAGAGTGTTTGAGTAGGCTTTCCATAGGTAGTGTTTGACCTTTCCAGGAATTTTGAGCTTCCAAATACCAGACCAAAACTTCTTCTTAAACTCCGGATTTGAAGTAGAGGCATTATCTTTTTCAGCAGCTTCAGACAGTAGGCGATAGTCGGACTTAAAAGCATTAGTGTTAGTGGTGCCAAATTGCCAAAATGCTATTTTTAACATCTAATATAATAAAAATGATGCTACAATAGTGGTGCTATTGCTAGAAATTTTACCACTTGAGCTACAGTGAACTGCCATCAATGGAAGTGTACTGTAGCTCAAAGCTATAACAAAATATCAATATTTTATATATTTACATGATGGTTCTCTGTCAATTGGGTCTCGAATTCTTTTTTTTTTTTTTTTTTTTTTTTTTTTGAGAAAGTGTAATGGTCCATTTGGATTGAGGGAGACAGAGAGGCAGTGGGAGTAGAATAGAGTAGATTTAGCACAAAATTAGCTTATTTTTAGCCAACTCTTCTTTATTTCCCTCTACTCCCCCTCCTTTCCCCCTCCATCCAAACAAGCCATAAAAGAAAGATGTATGTATGTATTTCATTTGGGCATATTTTGTGATGGGTTTCAACTGATTTTGTGTGTATGTATTTTGATGGCTTTGGGTTTCAATTGATTTTGTGGTTGGTTTTGGTTGTGATGGCGATGATGGTGTGTTGCTGCAGTTTTGTGGTTGTTTCTGGTGGTTGGTGAGGTGGGTTTGTAGTGTGTTAAACATCAAGCACTGCCTCTCTCTCTTTCTCTAGAAATATCTAGAGTTTATCTCAATTTCTCTCTATCCGCAATTTCCTAGAGACTTCCTTGACTAAATAAATTTCAATCGCAAGTTTGTACAATATCTAAAAGCTTGGAGAAAGTATTTTATTGTCATTAAAAAGATGAAGCTAGAAGCTTTTTTAACCGACATAGAACAAGTATAAATATAGTAAGGGTCCAGTTAATGTGTGTCCTTAGGTCACACATTAACCATCCATTTTGGAAAAAACTTTTATGAAAAATTGAAAAAGCTGTCAAAACAGTGAATTACTTTTTCATTTTTCCATAAAAAATTTCCTAAAATGGATTACTAATATATGCCCTAAGGGCTCATGTTAGTAAATCTCATATAGAAATGGTGCTCAGTTTTTATAAAAGCACCAAGCCGTGTGTGTGAAGTGTTAGGTGAAGTAGTAGTGTGAAGTCAAGTGCAGTGTGAAGTGGTGAAAGGTGAAGTGAAGTGTGGTGTATGTCATAAGCCAAGTGTGTAGAGTGGTGTGAAGCAAAGTTGAAAATAAGACTTGGTTGGTGTCAGTACCTAGGTGTCTAAAGAAGTGAGGTGTGTGCAAGTGTATTTGGTGAGTAAGTGCCGTGTGTGCAGTGCACTAGTGTCAATGTGTGGGAGTCAAGCATTAGTGCTTGTAAAGTGTTGTAATTCAAAGGTTTTTAATAAAAACTCTTTGTGCAGTCTTTTGCTCAACAATTTGGTATTAGAGTGAGGCGGTCAGGGACTGTGTTTATGGTGTCAAAAATAGTATTTTTGGAAGTGTTCATTTTGCTTGTGTACAGTTTGGGACGCGAAGCAAGTGGTTTGGGACCAAGCTTATTTGGTAGTGCGAGAGATTTCACCAAGTTGTGATGGCAGACCTCCAAACTGTTGGTAGCATTAGAAGGCTTAATAACTAGAATTACAACACATGGTCGACTTGTATGGAATCCTACTTGCAAGGGCAAGATTTGTGGGAGATTGTGGCCGATGGCAAAACCACACCTCCTGAGATCATCAAAGCATTGCGGAAGTGGAAGATTAAAGCTGGGAAAGCTTTGTTTGCTATCAAGACAAGCATTGAGGAAGAGATGCTGGAGCATATTAGGCGCGTAAACACACCAAAGGAAGCGTGGGACACCTTTTCGACACTACTTTCAAAGAAGAATGATGTAAGGCTACAATTGCTTGGGAACGAGCTAATGTCAGTGGCACAACGAGATATGACAATCACTCAATACTTCACCAAGGTAAAGTCTCTTTGTTGCAAAATCTCTGAATTAGATTCTGCATCAAATATTTCTAATTCAAAAATGAGAAGGATAATTATTCATGGGTTGAGACCTGAATATAAAAGTTTCGTAGCTGCCATGCAAGGTTGGCCTGTCCAACCATCATTAGTAAAATTGGAAAATTTGCTAGCTGATCAAGAAGCGTTGGTTAAGCAAATCACTAGGGTCTCACTAAAGAGTGAAGAGGAGGCACTCTTTAGCGGTTACTATAAAGACCAACCCAAGAGAAGATTTAATGCAGGTTCTAAGAATAGAAATGAAGAAGATAGAGAAGAGGAGAGCTCTCAAGATTGAGGAGCTCAAGGAAGTCGCGACAATATTGATCAACAATCCACGGGTTACAAAAATCGTAATGCCAAGTGTTTCAAGTGTGGAAAAATGGGTCACTTTGCTCGAGATTGTCGATTCAAGTGGAGAATGGCTCAAGGAAATATAGCGATATCCTACAACCAAGAAGATGACAGCGAAGGAGAATGGGTTGTTGAATCATCTCTTGCTGTGACAAAGCTAGTTGAAGAAGCAAAAAAGGAGGAAGCAATGCTACTAGTCTTAAAGGAAGATGAAGAGAAAATGCCTAAGAGCATGGGGGAGTAGCCTGGGAAAGATTTGTTCATTGTAACTAATGAGTTACAATCTTTTGAAGATGAAGGTGAGCTAGAGTCTAGAGAAGTAACTCATCCTTGGCAAACTAGTGTTCACCATAGGACACTAGAGGAGGATTGACCAAGAATTGAAGAAGAAATTCACACATTAAAGCAAGTGCCAAAGCCCAAGGATAGGAAACCCATTAAATGGGCATGTAAAATTCAGACTCATGCCAATGAATCAGTAGAAAGATACAAGGCTCGCCTAGTAAATCAAGGATTCTCTCAACACTATGGGATAGACTATGATGAAACGTTTAGTCCAGTGGCAAAGATCACCACTGTACCATCCTGTTAGCACTTGTTTAGTCCAGTGGCAAAGATCACCACTGTACCATCCTGTTAGCACTTGTGGTGAGTAAATCTTAGAAGTTAGGGCAAATGGATGATGTAAAGAATGCTTTCCTACATGGAAAGTTGGATTAAGAAGTTTACATGGAGCAGCCAAAGAGATTTGAGAGCAAAGCCTAGCTAGACAATGTCTATAAGCTACGAAGAGCACTTTATGGATTGAAACAAGCGCTGAGGGTATGGTATGGTGACCAAGGTGGAACCGAGAGAGAGTCAGTCTTGAGGAGGAGTGTTAAACATCAAGCACTGCCTCTCTCTCTTTCTCTAAAAATATCTAGAGTTTATCTCAATTTCTCTCTCTCCGAAATTTCCTAGAGACTTCCTTGACTAAATAAATTTCAGCCACAACTTTGTACAATATCTAAAAGCTTGGAGAAAGATAGTATTTTATTGTCATTAAAAAGATGAAGCTAGAAAATTCTTAACCGACATAGAACAAGTATAAATACATAAATGGTGCTCAGTTTTTTGGGTGTCATAAAAGCACCAAGCCGTGTGTGAAGTGTTAGGTGAAGTAGTGTGAAGTCAGGTGCAGTGTGAAGTGGTGAAAGGTGAAGTGTGGTGTGTGTCGTAAGCCAAGCATGTAGAGTGGTGTGCAACAAAGTTGAAAATAAGTCTTGGCTGGTATCAGTACCTAGGTCTGGGTGTCTAAAGAAGTGAGGTGTGTGCAAGTGTATTTTGGTGAGTAAGTGCCGTGTGTGCAGTGCACTAGTGTCAGTGTGTGGGAGTCGAGCATTAGTGCTTGTAAAGTACTATAATTCAAAGAGAGTCCTAGTTTTTAATAAAATCTCTTTGTACTGTCTTTTGTTCAATGTGGTGGTTGTTGGTGAGGTGTGTTGCGTTTGTGTTTGTTTGGTGGGTTTGATATGAAATTTTTTTTATGAGGGTGAGTTTATAGTAATGTGTTGTAGTGGGTTATGGGTGGGTTTGTGATGGTGGTAGTGGTGGTATTTGTTGTTGTTGTTGTGTTTTGTTTTTTTTTGTTTTTGTTTTTGTTTTTGTTTTTTTTTTTGTGTTTTTTTTTTGTGTTTTTTTATTTTTATTTTTATTTTTTTTAAATATCAGATTTGTAGTGGGCTAGTTGTGGCTGTGGCAGTGGATGGCTGTGACTGGGTTGGTTGTGTCGGTGGAGGTAGATGTAGGTCTTGCTTTAGATGAGAGAGAGGCCACTGATTGGAAGAGAATAAGAAGCATAGAAAAAGAATAAAGAAATAATAAAAAAAGAGTAAAAAATAATATTTAAATGAAGAGGTAAAAAATATAAAACTATTGATACTAAGTGTTTTATAAAATAAAGTGGTAAAATAAATAAAGTAATTTTTTATGGTGACTGAGGCTAAAATTTTGTTTATAAAGTACTAAAGTTACTAAGTATGTGTTTGGATTCCACGTCCACGGCTGCGTTTCGTGTTTCACGTGTTTTCTCTTCTTTTTGTTCAGTCCGCAATTGTTGACAAGTCAACTGTGAATAGTGCACCCGTGCATTGTTCACGGGTCCCACAAATTACACATTTCAACAACTTTTTCATTAAAAATTGGTCCCACATCACTATTTACACATTTAAAAATTATTTCACTACAGTGTTTTCAGTTCAATTTTAGCAAAAATAAGCTGTATCCAAACAGACCTTAATGGTGAAGTAGCTTATATGATAAAATTCTTAATTATATTATTATTTTATTGATTGTTGGTACTTGGAACTTGGAAGTGATGATGAGTCAGCAGGTGTACTTCAATTAGAAATTAAAAGTCAATACGTGTAATATTGTAGTAGAGCAGGCCTATATAAGTAAGGGGGGGGGGGGGGGGGAGTTTTGACACTATTATTTAAATAACAGTTTTTAGTATTTAAATAACAATAACACTTTTGACTAGGGATGACAATGGGGCAGGGTAGGTCTGAAGGATGGGGTCTTCGTCCCAGCCCCGTCCCGTCCCGCATGACGGGGAAAACTTTCTAACCCCATCCCTGCCCCTTAGGGCCTCGCGAAGCCTCGCCTCACCTTGTAAAACTCTACTTTTTGTTAATTTGCCCTACAACTAATACAATTTTTTTAATGAAACCTATTTCATTAATTAAAATATACTTGAAATTACAACTAAATTTATCCCATCAAATCAAATCAATTTTTAGAAAAAAAAAATTTTGAATAGTATATCCAAGCGTTTAACAAGATAATCGCAAAAAAAAAAAAAAAATCTCATAGTATAACACATAATAAAATAAAGGCAAAGAATCACATTGAGTAGAATAAAATAAGTTAATATTGATATGTTTGTTTAAATAATTGGGTTTTAGGTTATGAAAAATTTACAATTATATCCCTTAGCAACGTGGGGCGGGGTGGGAACGGGGAGGGGCTGGACGGGATGGGTTTAAAAAGTTTAAACCCATCCACGCCCTGCCCCATGGTGCGGGGCTAAAATCTTACCCCATCCCCGCCCCACCACCTTTGCGAGGTGGGGAAAACCCGTGTGGGACAAAGCGGGGAAAACCCGTGTGGGCGAGTTAAGCGGGGTGTGGCAAAATTGCCATCCATACTTCTAAAAAGTATCTATATATTACTTAAAGCTGAAGTGTAGCATTTACTATTGCTACGCTCTTGTTGAGTCACATCAGTAGTCACGTCATTCATTTATTTTTTATATTTTCTTTTCTCTATTTAAACTTTTCTTCACCCTATTTTCAAAAAAAAAAAAAAAAACTCTTCTTCTCCCTATTAGTTCACACACCTACTGTTACACTTTATCCAACGTTTCCCTTTCCTTTTTGTCTTTTTATCTCCCCACTACTTTACCGTTATACTTCCTTGCTCTTTTTTATAATTTGTCTCTTCTTTTACCTTTACACCTACTGTTACACTTCTTCTAATACTTCCCTTTCCTTTTTGCCTCTTTTTCTCCCCACTAGTTTACCGTTATATATCCTTCCTCTTTTTTATAATTTGCCTCTTCTTTCACCTATTTTATTTTGTATAAATTTGATATTGTTTTCTCATTCAATCCATATTTTTCCTACACAAAACTGTGAGTACTCTCTCTCTCTCTCTCTCTCTCTCTCTCTCTCTCTCTCTCTCTCTCTACTTTCTTTTGGTGAATTTGTATTTTTTCTTATAACTCTAATTAAGGTTTTTATTTTTTTATTTTTAATATGTGTTTGGTATTTTGTGTGTGTGTGTGTTTTTTTTTTTTTTTTTTTTTTTTTTTTTTTTTTTTTTTTTTTTTTAAATTATCCCATTAGAAAGTCTTCTCTTTCCCTTTTATAGCTTTGGAAGAATTTTAATTTGGGTTAATACTTAGTTTTTGGGAAACATGAATTTGAATATACCTACCAATTGTTTGAGTAATAAATTATTATAAAAACTATTATTTATTTCTTTAGTTTCATTTTAATTTTGGTTAAGATAACATTGTAATTTTGTAATGAGTTTTGATTATTATGATAACTTCCTTATTCCTTAAGAGATGATAAATTTGAATAAAAAATTCGAAACTTATAAAGTTTAGTTGTATATTAAGCAAATATAATACACTACAATAGAAGTTAAATAATAATAATAATAATAATGATATATTTGTAGAGTTAAAAAGATCAAAAAATACTTGTAGAAAATTTTTTTTTTTAATAGACAATACTTGAAGTAATGGTTTTTTTTTTATTTTTTTTTATTTTTTTTTATTTTTATATATTGCACCTCATTACATAATATTTATATTCTCACGCATCGCGTGGGTGTGCAGCTAATCTATATTCTATATATTACTAAAAGCTGAAATATAGCATTTATTGCTGCTGAGCTCCTGTTGCGCCACTTCATCGCCACCTCATTCGCCACATAATTATTATTTATTATTTATTCCTATTATTTAAATATATATATATATATATATATAGATTATTGACTTTACATATTCATCTTTGTCGGTTTTAACATCTATATATATTTCTTTTTTATTTCCAATTTTTCTATAATTTTTTTTTTTTTTTTTTTTTTTTTTACATTCACTTATTTTTTAAATATTTATACTTTTTGCAGCCTTTTTTCTTCCTTTACCTTTTCATCTCCCCACTACCCTCTACTTTAATATTGCTATTCATCTTTCCCTTCATCTTCCTTTATTTGTCTCTTATTATCCCTTCCCTCTTACTATAAATTTGTTACTCTTTTCCATTTTTTGCATAGTTTTCTCTCACAAAAAGGTTCTCTCTCTCTCTCAATGTTTAGGTGGATTTTTATTTTTTATTTCATTTCCGCTTTAGGTTGATAAATTTATGTGTTTCTAAGAACTCTAATTTAGGTTGATACAATCTAGTTTTGTGTTTTAAGTTATTATTATTATTATTATTATTATTATTTTTCTCTTTGATTGTTAAATTTTATCTGATTACATTATAAAAAATTAAAGATAGTAGATAAAAATAAAATAGTATTCCCATTACATAGCATAATTTGGATAATTTATTGTTTATTGTTATATCTTTTAATTTTTCTTATTTTTTTTCCTTCTCTTCTCTTTTAATCAATATTGAAATTCAACCACATCTTCCTTATCATTAAATTATTTGTATTTTCTCTCTCTTTTTGTTTTAAAAAAGAAAAAATGTAATATTTTACTTAAATTCAAATAAAAGAAAATTGTGCTAATCAAATTGTACTCACTTTTTTTTTTAACATTTACACTTTCTCCAACCTTTCTCCTTCTCTTTACCTTTTTATCTCCCCAAACATTCTACTTGATATCACTCTTCCTCTTTCCTTTTATCTTCCTTTACTTTATTTCTTTTTATTATCATCCTTTTAGTATAAATTTGTTAGTCTTTCCCACTCTTTTTCCCTTAATTTTTTGGTGGATTTTTATTTTAATTTTTCTTGCATCTCTATTATAGCTTGATAAAGTTTTGTATTCTTTAGATCTCTATTGGTTGATGGGATTTAGTTTTGTGTTTTAAGTTATTTATTTATTTATTTTTATGATTTTGATTGTTAAATATTAGCATATTGCATTATAAATAATTAAAAATAGTATATAAGATTGTTCTATTATTATATTACATAAAATTATTTGGATAAGTTAGTGTTTATTGTTATGTATTTTTTTTTTCTCATATCATTTTATTTAACATTTAAATTCAACCACATCCCTCATATATATCATTAAATTATTTATATTTCCACTCCTTTTTTATTTAAAAAAAATTTTAAATATAATATTTTGCCTAAATTAAATAAGTAAAATTGTCTACATTAAGTGGAGTAATGTTAGGAAAACACTCATTCTCACACCCAATGCATCAAAGGAATAATGAAATACAAAAAAAAAAAAAAAAAATCAAGTTAGAAACACTAAATTAAAAAAAAAAAAAAACTAATAAAGCATATTTAATGTCATAGAATCATCATCAAATTTTGGAAAATGATAGGTTGCCAATGGGGAGAGAGAGAGAGAGAGACCAATACAAAGTAATAAAGAGTAGATAAAGAAAAAAAACTAAACGTCAACTAGTAATTGTTGATTGGAAAATAAAGAGGTTGTAAGGAAAAGTAAAAGATAAAATAGAGATTACCGTGTGGAGAGCATTAAAAACTTTACAATGTAGTAACATAAACCGTTAAATTCACTTAAAAATTTAAATCAACAATTAAATACAATCATAGTACTAAATTTAAATTTAAAACTAATCAAACTCTAACTATGGAAACCATATTAATCGTAACTAAAAAAGAGATGTTCTTTGATAGTAGTAGAAATTACATAAGAAATAAAGTTAGAAAATTTAAAAATCCATATTTTGACATTTCATTTAACCTTATATATATATATATATATATGTAAAATTTTCATACACTATTACTTTTGAAAATGGAATATTTAGAGTTTTCTTAAAGATATGTGTAAAGATTCACTATGTGTGTATGTGTGTGTGTGTGTTAAAGGTAAAAAAAAAGGAATATTTAAGGTTTTTATTAACTTAAAAACTAATAAAAAACCAATGGTTAATAACTAAAATTATAGTATTAATAAAATATTTAATGAGACCATCCTGAAAAAATTATCACACTTAATGCGACTAGTTTCTATAACACTCAAACATGTATTTCTACAACATTGAAAACTGAATAACAATATTTAAATACTACTATCAAATGAGCCCTAAGTATCTGACTATGTGTAGTACTATAGTTTTTTTATTTTTTTATTTTTTTTGAGAGAGAGTGAGAGTTTCTACCTATGGCACTTGATTTTGATGATAACTTTTTATCATTAGACTAAGACATTAATCGATATTTAGTGTAAGCATTGAACCCCAGATCTCTTATTAAACCATCAAAGATTTTACCAGTTGAGGTAACTAGAACCTACAATTACTATAGTACTTTAATCACCCAAGTGTTGATATTTTTCTTGATTTTTCCATTAAAGCAGGCTTGTATCAGTAAAATGAAGCAAAATTAACAAGTGCCGATGCAAACTTAAAAAATTGTGGAGAACTCGATTTTAGTAAAATCGAGTTCTGCGTGGCCCTTTTTTAATTGGAAAAGCCACATCAATGACTTCTATTGTGGCACAAAGTACATAGAACTTGATTTTATTGATATTCAGTTTTGCATAGAACTTGATTTTACTAAAATCAAGTTTCAAAACATGGGCATTTTGCTAAAAAGTTTCAAAATAAGGGGTTTTTGCTACATAATTTTAAAAGTAAGGATATTTACCCATTTTTCCCCTAGTTCTTTGATATTATTATTCTTCTTTATATTTTACTAAATGATGATTTTTTTTTTCTTGCCATCTTCTTCTATGGTATTTATCTATAGGTTAATAAAATAACTAAAATTATATTAGCTTACCAAATAATTAGCAATTTCGCCTCATATTAATTATTACATGTTGTTTACATTGTTTAGCAATACTTTAATTGTAATGTAGAAACTGAACATCTTGAATTTAGTTTATATATATATATATATATATTTTTTATATATATATAGCCTAACTCATTACATGTTAAATGCTTTGTGAATGGCAGCTACACTGAATTTGAGTTTATCCAAGGAATTGTTGAAGAGATTGCAAATTCTAAATTAAACCGGATGCCATTATTTGTTGCTAAATACCCAATTGGAATAAATTCTCGCGTAGAGGCCATAAAATTGCTTTTAGATATTGAGTCAAATGATGTTCGTATGGTAGGTATCTATGGCCTTGGTGGAATCGGTAAAACTACAATCATAAAAGCTGTTTACAACAGAATTTTTAATTACTTTGAAGGGAGAAGTTTTCTAGAGAATGTTAGAGAGAGGTCAGAGACAAACGAAGGCATAATCCAACTACAAGAGACACTTCTTTTTGAGATCTTAGGAGATAGGAGCTTGAAGGTGTGTAGCCTATCTAGAGGAACCAACATGATAAATGAAATTCTTTGTCACAAGAGGGTTCTTATAATTCTTGATGATGTGGATAAATTGGACCAGATAGAAAAATTGCTTGGAAAATGTGATTGGTTTGCTTCTGGAAGTAGAATAATTATAACAACAAGAGATAAACACTTACTAGCTCATCTTGGAAATGGTCTTTTAACTTATGAGGTTCAAGAATTAGATGAATGTGAAGCTACTGAACTCTTGAGTGAGCATGCCTTCAGAAGAAACAAACCCAGTGATGATTATTTGGAACTTGTAAATGAAGTTATACGCTACGCCAAAGGCCTTCCACTAGCTCTAGTAGTAATGGGTGCTGATTTGTATGGAAGAACTACACTTGAATGGAAAAGTGCTTTAGATAAGTACAGAAAAATACCTAATAGAGATATTCAAAAAATACTAAAAATAAGTTATGAGGGATTAGAAGATACTGAACAAAATATTTTTCTTGATATTGCATGTTTCTTCAAGGGACGTTACATGGATTATGTTGTGGATATACTAGAAGCTTGTGATTTATACCCATTATACGGTATTCCAAAACTTATTGATAAGTGTCTCATGATGGTTGATCAATATAAATGTTTGATGATGCATGACTTGGTACAAAAAATGGGTAGGGAAATCGTTCGACAAGAGTCACCTCAAAATCCTGGAGAACGTAGCAGAGTGTGGCGTTATAAGGATGCTCTTGACATGCTGACTGAAAATACGGTATTAATTGTTTTGATTATCTTTCTTCATTTTCTTCATAGGGAAGATGTTATCACTTTGATTTCTTTTCTTTTCCCCCTTTTTAATGTTGAAGAAAATTTAATCTTATCTTTTTATTTTTGATAAAAAATTACTCATATTGATATGGTTTTGGTTAAAAAAGTGATAATTGCTATAGTTTTTGTGAATTCTATTGTGTAGCGTGATTCGCTTTGTGCTTTGTTGAAACTAGGGGTCAGATAAAATTCAAGGCATAATGTTGTACTTGCCCACACCAACAAAGGTGAAGTTAGAGGTGCAATTTTTCAAGATGAAAAATCTCAGATTGCTTATGATTGATAATGTACATAGTTGTGGGCACCTTAAATATCTTCCCAATGGACTAAGGTTACTTGTTTGCAGTAACTGTATATTATCTTCATTGCCATCCAATTTTTGTCCTAAAAAATTGGTTGTACTCAATGCGTCTGGTAGCCGATTAGAGAAACCATTCATGCAGGTATGATCATTATTATTTATATATTGTGACTTCTTTAAACAATATTTAATTTTTTTTCCCCTTCTACAGATTTTTCCGTGTAAAACCTTGACATATGTGGATTTTAGTTGGTGTGAACTCATTAGGAAAATACCTGACTTATCAATGACCCCAAACATAAAGGAATTGAACCTTAGTTATTGTAGAAATTTAGTTGAGGTTTATGACTCTGTTGGGTGTCTTGCTAAGCTTGAAGAATGGGTCCTCCATGATTGCACTAAACTTGAAATTCTTCCCAGCTGTCTCATGATGAAATCTCTTATATCTTTTGATCTTTCACTTTGCTCAAGCCTTAAGAAGTTCCCCAATATCTCGCAAGAAATGAAAAGTTTAAAGCAATTATTATTGGACGGGACTAGTATCAGTGAGTTGCCTCCATCATTTGGGAATCTCACTGGGCTTACTAACATATTCCTCGGAAGCAATTTGGTACATCTTGCAGTTCCAGATAGCATCTATAAATTACAACATATTGTGGGTCTCACTCTTGAGAACGATGTCATGTTTCCAAAGGATGTGGTGTTTGACAGAGAACCACAGTGCAAATCTTATGAGGGCTTTCCCAATGCCTTTCCGCGCTTGAATTATCTGTCTATTCAATTCTTCCAAATTCGTTCAGAAATAGATTTTATTTTGAATTCTTGTTGTCCCCTCACATTGGAGAAGTTAGACATATGCTTTAGCAATGTTGTTACCCTTCCAGAAAGGATTAGCAGATTTAAAAGATTACACACACTTGATACTCATGATTGCAATGAACTTCGGGAAATTCCAAGACTTCCACAAAGTATAAGAACAGTAGATGCATCAAACTGTAGCTCGTTGGATTCATCATCATCTAGCAAATTACTTCTTCAGGTCTCTCTTACTCTCACATTAGTAAAGAAACATATTTTGTTATCTTCACAAATACATAAATTGTAATTTTTTGAATTTGCTAATTGCACGCAGTTTGCAGAAATTATAAAGCTTCCACCAAATATACCAACATGTTTTAGTTTGAGAAGCCACTACATGTTAATGGGTGCACAGTCATCTAGTAGAATATCCCCTGTGAATGATATCACCCATACTGAATATCAGATTACAATACCAGGAAATGAGATTCCAATTTGGTTCAACCATCAATGTATGGGAAATTACATATCATTTTGGATTGGTCCGGAAATTCCAAAATTTGCTCTCTGTGTTGCCTTCGGAATGGAGAATGCTTATTGCGATTTTTATTATCAAGTCGATATGTCCATCAATGGTAGTCAACGAATGTTTGAAAGAACGAGCTACATGGGACAGCTGTCAGATTGTCTACGTTTTTCCTGTAGACCTCAGAGCTTTTTGCAGGAGCAATTTCAGGACTTGAATCTAGGTTATTGGAATCATGTTGAACTTTTCTGTGAAACCTCTCTTTCTTCTCTTTATCCCCAAGAATTTCCTCCGATGATTAAAAGAATAGGGGTCCATGTAGAATGCATTTGTCGTCATCCTCAAAATCCCGGTATCTTCCAATTCAACTATGATGGGTTCCAACCCCGAGGCCATCCCAAGTGTCAATGTCACTCTCCCAAAATCATCCCAAGTGCTATGGATGGTGGTGAATCATCCTCCGTCCTTCATAACACTTTTTACGATATTGACTGTCTAGAAGCTTTGGGGTTTTCAGTGGAGGAGATAAGTGAGCTTTACTCAAGTTTGATGGGCTTTCAGAGTGATGACTGTGATCTGGAGGAGATAAGTGAGTCATCAATTGCAGATCCGTTGAACCCATTGCAAATAATGTTTCAGATGCTACATAACGTCAACCCCTTTAGTCTCCCATGGTGATTCCGGGCTTCCAATGGATGTGGCAAATGGGTCTGACTTGGAATTTGGATTTGACTTAACGCTTGGTGCTGGGATTGATTTGGGTTCCCAATCAATGGCAGATACCTCTAGAAACGATGATTCAGACTTTAATTCATGTCCACAGTCAAAGAAAAGGAGAACCTCTTGATCAAATTCCAAGAAAACATGGCAAGGTACTGTTATTAAATTGAAACTGGTTCCCATTCAATGGCCTATCCCTCTGAAAAACACGGCTTATTGCTTTGCAGGGTAAGAATACTTGGCGTTGGTGAGCTGTCACTCCTAGAAGTTGGCCTCCAATAGTTTATTTAAATAAACATGTAACTATGCTTCTACGGTTCTACCAAGTGAAAAATCTTATGCACGGGTCCCTTTTTTTTTTTTTTTTTTACTAGTTGGACATGCTTTTAATACATTTTCTGCTTAAGATGTTGCCTTAGAACTCATGGTCCTTTCTTTTTATTCAAACTCTGTGGACTCCGAACTAACAATTTTGTTTTCAGCAAACTGTAATGTTTTCTTATTCTAACCTGCTATCCAATTTTTCTTTTTAGGCATTTATAGGATCTTCTCACTCTTGATTTTTAATGTCATTAGTATCTTTACAGGCTGAGGACTTGAAATAAGTGTTTTTATTTATTTTTTAAGGGTTAAGGCTTAGTGGAGGAGAGTTTTATTGGCTTGATCAAGTGAGAGAAGATAACAAACGAAGAAAAAGGACAAGCATTTTGGAGGATCCATTCAATTCTAGGTACTTCAATTGTTAACGTCTGTGTGAATTTGTTAGAACTAGATTTTGCAATCGTACTACATATACTTATTGTTTGGAATAAGAGCACAATGGTAGCCGGTAATATGGAATTCTTTGGAAGAGTGACGTAATGGAACTTGAGATACATGCATATTGTTTAGATTTGAAGTCTGGATGTTCTTTTTTTATTTTCTTTTCTTTTTTAATGCTAACACTACATATATTTCTTTCTGTTTAAATAAAAAATTTGCTTATGGGTCAAAATGGACTTGAGCTTGTGTCTCTGCTGTGATATTTTCATTCCAGGCAACTGATTCCCAGCTTACTTCTTCAACATTAACGAAGTTTAAGAAAGGGAGATCTTATAGCCCCTCGCCTGTGGGTTTTTGGTTATGAAAGTGCTGAAAAGAGTGATTGCAAGAGCAGCCGGAAGTTTTCTAGGCTTCAGGCAGGAAAGAGAATTGAGATTTCACACTTCTTAATAGATGACCCCATCGTCTTCTATTGAAGATATATGAATGAGCTAAGCTATCTTAGTTTTCTGCTTCTTTGCTTTGAGATGTTTCTGAATTAAAAATAATCTGGGTCCAAGTGGATCGGTTTGGGCAGGAGATGATTTGGCTGGTGTTCTAGGTTGTAAGGTGGGTTCTCTTCCCATGCCAAATTAACTTTGTGGTTGCAACTATGATCTTTGTTTTACATAGTTCAGAATTTGATGATTAAACAAAAGTGGACATTATTTCACGTTTAATAGTAGTCTTTGGAGTTTGTCAACCTATTTTATTTCTCTCTTCAGTCTTCATTATGTCAATCCACCAGGTATGTTTCTTGTTCAGCATTAAGAGCTTTCAAAATAATTCAAGATTGTATTTTCTGCTTATATTGTTGTATTTTGATTGTGTTCCTTAACCTACAAAATCAGTGTCCTTTCTGTTGCATTATCTCAGTTTTTGTCGCTGCTATCCGAAATCTGTTGCCATAAAACCCACAATTTTCAGTCCAAATTAAGTTTACTTGTGCTTGATATATGGAAATCCAAGCAGGTTTAGATACTGGCTGTAATCGTGTTGATGTGAGTTTCTTTTGACAAACCTATATGCACCCTGCAGCATTTGTTTTACCCAATCCCATCGTGCCAAAAAAGAGAAATTAATTATTTGGACTGTAGTCAGGAAGCAATTTGGTTAAGGTGTTCAATGTTTCTAAATATATGTGTTCTTCTTCAGATTGCATTGATTACAATAGCATTTTGTCAAGAAAGCCACTCTCTGGACCACAATCTGTGAGCAATTACTAAAGTCACTCTCTGGACGTGGACGTGGAGGGCTATGAGCTGGGAGTAATGAACTCTCTCTCTCTCTCTTATATAGGTAGACAAGATTGGAATGATTAATTTGGGACTCTGGATAATTTATGACCAACTGCATGTTTGTAGATGAAGGCCATGTGAAATCTACGTTAGTATGTTTAAAAGACAGGTGCATGAGTTGTCCATTTGCTATTATGGTTAGTGTAAAGTATCTGTCTAAGTAGTGTTGTGATAAATTTTAACTTAACAATGATGTGGACTTCTTGGTAGCAAAAGATGCACAAGAAGCTGTATTTAAGCTTAATGAAAGAGTATGCATGCATCAAGGATCTCCACAAATAGATTGGTTTAGCTGGGATGAAATTTTCCAAACAGTGACTGAAGATGATGATCTGTGAGAAATTTATATCAAGGTACCATTCTTTCTAAATAGTAATGTTGCTAGGATAATTTTGAGTAGCTTTCATTTAAAAATGACATTTTCTGTGTTCATCTCAGATTTTTGATTTGTGCTTGATTTATGGAAATGAAAGTCGGAATGGTAGACCAATTCATTTGGGCATAAAATTGGAGATGAACAATAGTGCCCTTCAGTTGGGGATATGCAAGATCCGGCTATAGAGTTTGAAATTCTTATCAGCGAAAAACAAAACCCCGCAACATTGTAAGCCCCAGCGTGTTTTCAAAAATTTCAGAGAATCACCAACGAAGAGACACAAGTAGTTGAGGAGAGGCCATATGTGGTCAAAACATATGTGAGTATTGAGGAGGATTTTGGAAGCTAAACCTTGCTAGTTGGTATAACTCTAGAAGGAAAAAGTTATTGACTTTGCTTTCTAATGCTCTAACTAAAGAGTGAATTACTTGAGCAATCTGTACTTATAAATTGTTGAAAAAAGACCCAATGCTGTATGCAATCTGTCCTAATGCTCCCTGAGTCTCTATTTTGCAGGTGCTCGAGTGTTTTCAAAACCACTCAGGCTTGGCAGCCTCAAGATCAAAGACCAAAGAAGCCTGTTAGGGTGTGCACAGCTATTTATAATTGGCAGCTATATCACTGCTGAAATTGTTTGGCAAGCTTCTTCAAATTTGTTGTGGGCGCGAGGGGTGTGGACAGGTTTCGTAGCCAAATAACCTGAATGAAAAAAAAAAAAAAAAACTGTTTGCTGGTTGTTGGTTGCTTGAGCTGCAATACATCAGGAAAGGAATGCCTAGATGTTTGGCAATAATATTTTCCCAGCTATATCTAATTGAGCTTTGGCTTGTTTTGTCTGCCATGTGGACAGTTGTGGCATTTTATGGTAGTCTTAGAATTTTTGTTTTAGAATTATATACTACCACGTAATTGGTCTTTCCCAAGTTGCGTCACATGGGAAGGAGAAGAAGCTTTGTCAATAAACAAAAAGTTTAATTAATTATTGCTACCTAATCAGCCAAATGAAACCAGTGGACTACTCCTTTTGATAATTTATTCCAGGTCATTGGTCCTTCCTAAGCTTAATGCCTTGATCTCTTTTCTTTGATTTCTTTATGCATCCAAAAAATTGAGAGAGCTATCAAGAAAGAGATACAAGAGGCGGTTGAGGGAAAGCCATGTTGTGTAGTAAAAACATATTATGGGTACTGAGGAGGACAGAGACTACACAGCGCAATAGAATGTATACAATATGTAGCATCTATTACAATTTTGGTACTTTTTTTTTGGGAGTTTTGTCAATGTAAATCAGATTCCATATTAATATGTAAAGGTATTTTTAATGCAATCTCCTGTATGATTTCCCCCTGTTGAAATTGGGAAAATTAAATAAATAGTAAAACTTTTTTTTTTTCCTGGGCCTGCACATCCTGTTGTCATTGCCATGATCTATCACAAACCTCATATAGGATACAAAGATTATGACATAGGCGTAGTGGCGGCTCTAGGATTTTTTTATAGGGGGGTCAGTAAAAATATACATTTTAAGTAAAATATGAATCTTACGGTTTAAATGGTTTTCTTATTACAAATTTGTCTATAATACATTCTAGTAATAGAATAAAAAATAAACTATAGGTTTATATGACATATTTTTTCTTAATATAATGAACATGTTAATTGTTGTTGTTAAGTGAATTTTAATTATTACTGCTTAAAATGTTTTTATTTATTAGTTCATGATGATTATATGTTTACATTGTACTATCAATCTAAGATTTAAATTATACAATATTATACACATTTGTTTAGAAACAATGTAAATATTACAATGTAAACTATGAACTTTCCATTAGTTTATTTCAAATTTATTAAGATCTAAATCGGCTTTTTAAAATGATTTTAGATGAAAAAAAAAAATTACTTTGTTGTTGGGCTTACTATTTCTCCCAGATTTTAGATAAAATTGGATTGTTGTTAGGCATTTTTTTGTATTTAAAAATATCAAAATATTGTTAAGATGATCATAATTAAACTTATTTCTAGTGGGTTTTAAAAAAAATTTAGAGTCAGAGTGTTCAAATTTTTATTTAAGAGGGTCAAATAAAAAAACAAAATATATTATATTAAAAAAAAAATTGCTAGCTCAGGCGGTTCATTTGAACTCCCTGAACTATACATGGCGCCACCTGGAATTGATTGTAGTTGGCTATATGGTTGATTGCCTTGATTGTTGATGAAATACGTTCTCAATTGATATTTTTTCCAAAACAGAATGTATTGAGGCTTTGACATTGCATCTTTTGTGTTGGGCACATATGTTTTCAGCTCATATATGAAAGTAAATGGACTTTGTTATGAGTAATAGGGGCAAAACAGTAATATCATGTACTTTATATATAAATAATATTTTATGTGTTAGGGTTGACTTATCAAACCCTAAAACACTTTCACAGTAAACAACATGGTATCAGAGCCACCAAGCTGCCGCTACTGTTAGCCCTCCGACCACCACCCATCGATATTGTTGTCGCTGACAACCATATCCCTACTCACTAACTCCGACAACCCTAATAGAGACTTCGCCGATCTCAATTTAGTGGCTGAAGGAGTTGTCCGGCGCTGGTGACCCTCTCTCCGGTCTCGCAACACCAAATCGACGTCGCCTGATTGCGAGAGAGGCAGGGTTTTACTCGCCCTCCTCCGGTGACCATCCTAGCTTACTCGCCGATCCTTGCGCCACTGCTCCTGCACCCTAGTGCCGCCGCCTGAGCTTTTTCAGTTAAGGGTTTCAACCATGGTTTGATTTTCTTCTCTTCTTCAATACGTTCTCTGCGTATCTGTTCAGGCAGCCTTAGGTTGATGTTTAGTGGTGGATTGGGCAATTTTTTTTTTTGGTGTTGGTATGGATTTGTTGCTACCTTGTTTTTTTTGGAATAGTTTGGTGTTGATTCGTTGATAGATGAGTTATTGTTGACGTGGCTGATTGGTTGAAGTACATTGGTTGCTGGTTGGAGTTTGTTTTAATTCAGTCTAGCTTATTTCTTTAGTGTTAGTTTGTTCTTTAGAATTGCTATTATGGGGTCCAAAGACAGTGCTCAGCCCCCTAATTATTTCTTATCTCCTGATATGTTATCAATTACATCCATTCGTCTAAATGGTAATAATTATGCTCAGTGGGCATAGGCAGTTGAAGTCTTTCTTCTTGGTAGATGATTACGTGATTAAGGAACCTCCTGTACCTACAGACCCTAAATTTGCTGATTAGAGAGCTGAAGATGCACAAATTAGGAGTTGTTTGTGGAATAGCATGGAGTCTAAGATTAGTTGTAGTTTGGTTTTCTTATCAACTGCTAAACTTGTTTGGGAACAAGCTAAGGAACTTTACTCTGGTGTTAACAATTTGAAGCGGATTTATGATCTTCATCAAAATTATTTCTCCTTGAGTTTGGGTGATATGTCTTTAGAAGACTATTATAACAAGTTTAAGGGTGTATTTGAAGAACTCAATATTTATCAGCCTATCTCCCCTGATGTTAAAATTATGAAGAAACAACGAGATTCTATGCATGTTGCTCGCTTCCTCTTTGGATTGCCTAAAAGTTTGAATCCAGTAAAATCACAAATCTTAGCTAGTCCAGACCTCCCTTCATTGAGTGAAGTTTTTGGTAGACTTCGACAGGCCACATTATCTGATTCGAGTATTTACCCTTTCTCTTCCTCCCATACTGATGCATTACCTTCTGGTGATAAATCTGCCTTTACCACTTATATGGGGAGTAATAGAGGTGGTCGTGGAGGCCGAGGTCGTGGGGGTCGAGGCTGTGGAGGTCGTGACTAAGGGGGTCGTGGTAAAGGACATGGTCTTCGTAAGTGCACTTATTGTCATGGTGAGAATCATACAGTAGACTTTTGTTGGGAGTTGTATGGTAAACGCTTGGCTAACCAAGCTAGTTTTCAAGTTCAAGAACCACCTTCACAGCCACTTCCACTGACATCTAGAGTAGTCTCTATTCCTGAGGAAGAGTACAATCGCCTCTTGTCTCTGCATTCCAACTTTGTTGGATCTGATTCTACTGCTACTTTGGCTCAACAAGGTACTTCCTCTGCTTGTCTTGCCACTCAAGACCCTTGGGTCATTGACTCAGGTGCTACTGATCATATGACAGGTACCTCAAGTTTACTCTCTGACCTTGAGCAATCTAGTAGTCTTCCCAATGTTACATTGGCAAATGGCTCAGCCACTACAGTTTCTGGTTTGGGCACTGTCAATCTTAGTCCTAATCTTTCTCTCTCTTCTGTCTTATATATTTTGATTTTCCTTTTAACCTTTTGTCAATTAGTAAGCTTACTAAAATTTTGAATTGTGCTGCCATTTTTTTATCCACTCATTGTATCTTTCAGGATCTCAAGATAGGGAAGATTATTGGTGGAGGGCATAAAGCCGGTGGACTTTATTACTTGGATTGATGTGGTTCTTCCCGTTTAGTGGCTTCTCATTTGTCTATCTCGCCTCTTCAGCATCATTGTCGCCTTGGTCATCCATCTCTCAAGAATTTGAAGTCATTAGTTCCATCGTGTCGTCTAATTGAGTCTTTACAATGTGAAGCATGTCAGTTGGGTAAACACCATAGGGTGCCTTTTGCCCTTAGGCGTGAGAGTCGTGTTAGTAGTCCTTTTCATTTAGTTCATTCTGATATTTGGGGTCCAATAAACACTCCCTCATTGTTGGGATTTAGATATTTTGTCATTTTTGTTGATGATTATTCTAGAGTCACCTATCTTTATCTTATGAAAGAACGGTCTGAATTGTACTCAATTTTCAAATCATTTTATATGGAAATAAAGACTCAGTTTAATGCTTCGCTTCGTATTTTTCGGTCTGATAATGCTCGTGAATATTTTCATACATCTTTATCTCAATTTTTTGATGATCATGGTATAATTCACCAATCTTCATGCCCCCATACTCCACAACAAAATGGTATTGCTAAACGCAAAATGCGTCATTTGTTAGAGGTCACTCGTGCCTTAAAGTTTCATATGCATGTTCCCAAATCATATTGGAGTGATGCTATTCTCACTGCCTGTCACCTAATTAATCATATGCCTTCCACTGTTCTAGGTGGTCAGGTCCCTTATACTGTGCTCTCTCCTAATGCACCTTTGTTTCATCTACCTCCTAAGATCTTTGGTTGTGTGTGCTATGTTCATATCTTAGGTCCAGGGAGTGACAAACTTGATCCTAGATCCATTAAATGTGTTTTTCTTGGGTATTCTTGTACTCAGAAAGGATACCGATGTTACTCACCTACTCTTCGGCGTCGTTTCATTAGCGCTGATGTCACATTTGATGAATCTCAATCCTATTTCTCTCCTTCGGTTGCTAGTGACAGTTCTCCTCCTTGTCTTCCTCTCCTACCACCTGTGTCTCCTATTGAATCTCCTCAGAAACCACTCCAGGTATATTGTCGCCAGTAGAAACCTCCAATAGAGACCTCTACCCCGCCTAGTGATCCAACTCTTGATTCTGCCCCTCTTCCAATTGCTTTACGCAAAGGTAAGCGTTCTTGTACCTCTCACCCTATCTCTCAGTTTGTCTCTTATGGTCACTTGTCTCCATCTCTTTATGCCTTTACCACATCCTTGAATTCTACTATTGTCCCTAAGTCTGTCCAGGAGGCTATGTCCATCTCGGGTTGGAAATCTGCTATGGAGGCAGAAATGTCTATCCTATCTGAAAATGCTACTTGGTCTTTAGTTACTCGTCCTCCAGGGAATACTATTGTTGGTTGTCGTTGGGTGTATACTGTGAAGTATTTGCTTGATGGTTCTATTAAGCGTTTGAAGGCTCGCTTGGTTGCCAAAGGTTATACCCAGACATATGGTGTTAACTATGCCGAGACATTCTCACCTGTTGCTAAAATTTCTTCTGTTCGGATTTTGATCTCCTTGGCTGCTAATTTGGGTTGGCCATTATTTTAGTTAGATGTTAAAAAAGCATTCTTGAATGGCGATTTGAAGGAAGAGGTGTATATGGAGCAACCACCTGGGTTTGTTACTCAGGGGGAGTCTGGAAAAGTGTGTAGGTTGCATAAGGCCATTTATGGTCTTAAATAATCTCCTAGAGCTTGGTTTGGTAAATTCAATGAAGTAGTGTTAAAGTTTGGATTGCGATGTTGCCATTCTGATCATTCTGTGTTTTCTCATACCTCTGATAGAGGAAAGATTTTGTTGATAGTATATGTTGATGATATTATAATAACTGGAGATGACAAGCAAGGTATTGATGATTTGAAAAGATACCTTCAAAACTCCTTTCGAACTAAGGATCTGGGTAAACTTCGTTGTTTCTTGGGTATTGAGGTAGCACGATCTAAAGAACGCATTAGTTTATCATAGAGGAAGTATGTGTTGGATATTTTGGAAGAAACTGGCTTGTTAGGGTCTAAACCAGTGGAGACTCCTATGGATCCTAATGTCAAATTGTATGAAGATCAAGGGGAGCTATTATCTAATCTTGAGAGATATCGTCGTTTGGTTGGTAAACTAAATTATCTTACAATTACTTGCCCAAATATATCAGTTGCAGTTAGTGTTTTGAGCCAGTTTATGAAAGATCCTCGCCTTCCACATTGGGAGGCAGTTATTCAAATTGTGAGGTATCTCAAAGCACATCCAGGCCATGGTCTTTTGTATAAAGCTAATGGTCACCTACGAGTAGAAGCCTACACTGATGCTGATTGGGCTGGATCATCGTCAGATAGAAAATCCACTATTGGGTATTGCACTTTTTTGGGAGGAAATCTGATTACTTGGAGAAGTAAGAAACAAACTGTTGTTGCCAGGTCTAGTGCAGAGGCTGAGTATAGAGCCATGGCACACACATCATGTGAGCTTATGTGGATTAAGCATTTATTTGAGGAATTAAGATTTGTTGTGAAGCTGCCTATGACTATTCATTGTGATAATCAAGCAACAATTTACATTGCCTCCAGTCCTGTGTTCCATGAGCGAACCAAGCATATTGAAGTAGATTGTCATATTACTCGGGAGAAAGTAGAAGATGTTGTAATTGCTACTCCATATGTTTCTACAAGAGTCTAGATTGTTGATATGTTTACTAAAGCTTTATGTAAGACTCGTTTGGGTTTATTATGTAACAAGCTAGGATTGTATGATATATACTCTCCAGCTTAAGGGGGAGTGTTATGAGTAATAGGGGCAAAACAGTAATATCATGTACTTTATATATAAATAATATTTTGTGTTAGGGTTGACTTATCAAACCCTAAAACACTTTCATAGTAAACAACAGACTTATTGTGTCATGTTAAGAAGCATAAGCTGTTTCTAAAAAAAAAAAAGAAGCATAAGTTTGTTGAGCCACATCATCAGCCATGTCAACATTTTTTTTCTATATTAAAAAAATTAATATTTTTGATAGTGCACCATGACTCTACTACACATTCTCTAACCTCATTGTAACTTATCAATCATGATAACACCATATATATATATTATATATTTTTGGCAATATATGGCTTCACAACTTCTATCCCTTTTATTTCTTATTCAATTTTTACTATTCTTGACTTCTTAAATTCTTTGTTTTAGCTTGATGCATTTGGCCCTTCTCAAACAGTGTTTCCCAAATCTCTCCCAAAAATCCTCAAAAAGTACAACCAACAGAAAGAAAAAAGAAAAAAAAAATCTATATTCAGGTTCACTTATAAATAACTTTCTTCTGATCTTCTTTCACTGGGAGATACCATGAAAGTCTATGTTCAGGTTCACTTATACATTAACAAAATCTATGTTGAAGTTCCTATTTTTTACATTTCTGCAGAAATCAATTGAGTAGAGTTCTTCTCAGAAAGAAAGAAAATTTTGAGTGGAATTCTTCAGATTGTGATGGCCTGATTTTCTTAAATTGAACATAAGAGCGTCACACTCAAAATTCCACAAACTCCATCTTCATAAAGGAGCAGATTCTAACATGCATCATCCAATATTGCTCTTTGCCCTCTATACCTTTTATAAGTTTGCAATTCATTAGTGCGATTTAATCATTCTATTGCTTTCCTTCCCTCCAATTTCCCCTCTGGTTTATAGTAAGTAGTCTTGGCAAACTCCTCTCCATATGATCATCCCGTTACTTTTTCTTCCTTCCACACATCACCAATTACTACTCAATAGCATTTATTTTTTTGTTATGAGTGTGTTCTGTATATATAATATTTCTCAAAGAGTCCATGTAGCATTCACAAAGTATACTCCTATTCCAGTTATCTGTACTGTCATGCTTCTCTGCAGTTATGTTGGTTGGCTTATTTATTCCTATTTCAAACCTTATCCTATATACAATTACAGGGGCAGCCATTACTATCAAATTCAATATACTGTAAGTTCAACAGATAAATGGTCCAATTGTTTTCCTTATACCAAAGAAGGTTAATTATGTTGTTAAATATATATATATATATATATATATATCCATTAATTTTAACATATTTCAAAGTGACTACTTTTGATATATATATTTTTTAATATATGGTAATGGCAATTTTTTTTCCAAGTTTTATTAGGGAAATATAATGTATAGTACCTAAGAAACTATACATCCCATTGACATTATTATTTCTTTTTTCCAAATTTCTTTTTCCAGATTGAATGATCTCTTCTTTTTTTTTCTTTTTTTTTTTTTTAAATAGATCAGAAATAGATTTCATTTTGACTTCATGTTGCTCTTCCTCTCTTCCTCATTGGAAAGCTTATATATATATATATATATATACACGATAGCAATGTTGTTACCCTCCCAGAAAACATTAGCAAATTTGTGAGATTGCATTCGCTTAGTATTGAAAATTGCAATGAGCTTCGAGAAATTCCAAAGCTTCCACAAACTCACAAAGTATTAAAAAAGTAGATGCATCGAACGGTGATTCACTGAATTCATCATCATCAAGCAAATTATTCCTTCAGATCTCTCTATCTCTTAAAATTATTAAGAAACTGTTTTTGTTACCTTCACAAATATATTAGTAGATTTGCTAAGCTATAATTTCTTGAATTTGCTAATTCCATGCAGTTCGGAGAAATTTTAAGGGCTTGTACCAAATTCAACAGGTTTAAGTGTGAGCAGCAATGCTTTAATGGATCAACTGTCATCTAGTACAATGTCCCATGGCGATGATGAATATGAAATTATAGTAGGAGGAAGTGAGATTCCAAAGCGGTTAACCATATCCAAGTGTCGGAAGTTACACATCATTTTGGGTTGGTCCAAAGTTTCCAACATTTGCTCATTGTCTTGCTTTTGGAATAAAGGATGCTAGTTGCGACTATGATTGTAGTGTCGATATTTCCATCAATGGTAGAAAACAAACGTTCAAAAGGGGTTTTTCTTTCTGCATTTCGGTCTGACCATTTGTGGTTTTATTGTAGACCTCAGTACTCATTGCAGAAGCTATTTCAGGACTTGAGTTTAGGTGATCGGCAGCTTTTCTTTGAAATCTCTATTGTGGGTTTGACTCAAGTTTGATGGGCTTTCACAATGGTGGCTAGGAATTAGTTGGGCCATCAATTGCCTCTCCTTTTGAAGGCATTGCATCTAATGACTCTGATGCAATAGCGTCAACTTCCTCTAGTCCCTGTCTCCTGATGACATTGGGCACCTTTCTTTGCCGTCTGATTCGGGGCTACCAATAGATATTACAAATGGATCTGAATTGGTTTTAGATTTGACTCAACAGTTGGTGATGGGTACGATTTGGGTTCCTCTTCATTTGTGTATCCATTTGAACGCATCGCATATAATGACATAAATGCAACAGAACGTCAATCTCCTCTAGTCCCTCGTGACATTGGGTGGCACCTTTCTTTGCCGTCTGATTCAGGGCTTCCATTTCCAATGGATGTGACAAATGGGTCTGGCTTGGGTTTTAGATTTGACTCGACCATTTGTGATGGGTTTGATTTGGGTTCCCTTTCAATGGCCTATCCCTCAGTAAACAACGATTCCAACTTCAATCAAAATCCGCAGTCAAAACATAGGAGAACCTCTTGATCAAATTTCGAAGAAACTTAGCAAGGCACTTTTCTTAGAATTCTTTTGCATTTTTGAATGACAGAGTATGTCTCCTACTTTAGTTGGATTGTTTGATTTTCATCTTGGGTATCTTTGTCACTTCTCTCTCTTGGGTATTTTTAAATAAATATGTATCTATGCTTCTACCAAGCAGTGGCGGCGCCACGTACAGGTCAAGATGTTCCTAAAAAAATTAAATAAGAAAAAATTTTATATTTAATCCATGTTAGGAACACCCTCAATCCACAATTAGGAACACCCTCAATCACAAAATTAGGAATACCCTCAAATTAAATAATAATAAAAAAAATTATCTGTTCTACTTTCAAGGCAAAAAAAAAAAAAAAAAAAACCCAAAATTTTTTTTTTAACTAAAATCTAAAAAAATAAAAAATTTGGTAACAGAGCCAAGCCCACTGCCCACGGCAAGCCAAGCCCACGGCAAACCCGGAAAGCCCAACATAATACGGAGGTAGCAAACCCATGGATTCTCACCCAAAAAAAAAAAAAAAGAGTACAGAGCAAATCAAAAATCAAACCACGATCACGTCGTTGGCAGAGATCAATACAGTCTATACTCTATACAAAGCAAAAGCAAACCAAACCCCATTACCCAACATTGCAATACAGAGGCGTTTATAAAAAAAAGAAAAGAAACCAAATACAGAGCAAACCAAACCCTAAACCCAGAGCAAACCAAACCCACGGTGGCGCCGCCACTGCTCGCTGGCGCAGCTCGCACCGTGACCTCCGTCACTCGTCGTCCTCGTCTAGTCGTCGTCCCTCGCTCGCCAGTCGTCGTCGCTCGTCGCCCGCCGTCGTCGCTCCTCGCTTGCCCGTCGTCGCAGATCAGATCGGTCTCACCATCTCAGCTGCTCCGGTGCTCGGCCAATCGGCCTCAAGGTATTTCTCTCTCTCTCTCACACACTAAAATGAAAAGTATGAAATGAAAATGTATGATGTCTCTCTCTCTCTTTAGTCTAGTCTCTAACTCAGTAACTCTCTCTCTCTCTCTCTTTTGAACTGTAATACTCTAATTGGCTGGGCTGCCGAATCTTTACTCTCTCTCTTTTTTTTTTTGGGAACCAATCTTTACTTTTAACTTTATTTTGCTTTTTGTTTGTTTTTTTGGCTTTGTCTTATAGCTTTATCTTATTCGTTGCTTTTGCCTGTTGGTCAGTGACTCAGTGTGTGTTGGTGTGGGTGTTGGTGAGATATTGATTAGTAATGTGTATTGTGATTGTGAAATTTTCTGATTGGCAGGTTGTGATTGGGGGATTGTTTGTGCTTGTCTGTTGAGTGGGGTAGGGATAAATGGGCTGATGGGCAGTGGGCACATGGGGCCGGGTAGTAAATAATAATTAAAGCAGTGTAATGTGTTGCACATTACACTGCTTTTATTATGCTGCACATGGGATGTATAATGTTTAGCTCTTTTAGTGTAATGTGCACAAAGAACTAAACAATATAACAAATTAAAGCAATATAATTAATAACAAACAAATTAAAGTAATATAGTTTATTGTTACGCTAAACAACAATAATTAAAACAGTATAATTAACCAATACATTATAAAAGACAAATAAATTAAATTATGTTAGGCTAAATAATAATTAATAATTTTATAATTAATGAAACAATAATGTAACAAATTATAGTTTATAAAAGACAAACAAATTAATAAAACAACTAAACAAAAATAATTAATAATTTTATTAATATTTCAAATAAACTTATAGTTTTTTGTTTATTCTTTTGCTAGAATTATGGACAAATATTTGATAAGAAAACCACATACCCAAGATTCAGCTCCTGTGCAAGATTCATTTTCATCTTCTAAGCGAATTTGTGTTGACTTTAACTTAGAGAATCTTCCTTCAGATCCTAGGCTACGAGAAAAAATATCATCTTATCATCCTAATCATCATGATGAAATAAGAAGATATTATTTAACAAAAGGCCCTTGTCAACCTGTTTTACACAGTAATGATTACCCTATATCTTATTTTTCTGGAAAGCCCCATCGATTTATATCCAAATGGTATAAAAATAGATACTGGTTGGAATATAATATAGACAAAGATGCAGTATTTTGTTTTTATTGCTACCTATTTGGGCAAGATGTTGGTAAGCAAGGAGGAGGTGACACTTTTGTAACGAAGGGATTCAAACTTTGGAATTAGAAAGATAAGTTAAATTCCCATGTTGAAGGAGTTAATAATGCTCATTACCAAGCTGTCCAGAAGAGTGAAGATCTATTGAAGGAAAAGCAACACATTCAAAGTGTTTTTGTTAAGCAATCAAATCAAGATAAAATTGAATATCGGATTCAATTAAATGCAATAGTTGATTGCATAAGATTCCTTTTATGCCGGGGATTAGCTTTTCGTGGTCACGATGAATCTCAAGGTTCAAGTGATAAAGGAAATTTCCTTGAGCTTGTACAATTTTTGGGGGATCACAATGAATCTATCAATGAAGTGTTACAAAAAGCTCTGAAAAATTGCAAGCTTACCCACCCTGACATTCAAAAAGACATTGTGAATGCAATTGCACGTGAAACATCCAAAGCCATCATCAAGGATCTTGACAATGGGTTCTTTTCAATATTAGTTGATGAGTCACGTGATATCTCAGTGAAAGAACAAATGGCCCTCGTTCTTCGTTATGTGAACAAAGAAGGAATTATTATAGAGCGATTCCTTGGTATTGTACATGTAGCAAGTACTACCGCTTTGTCACTCAAACATGCTATTGAATGTTTACTTTGTGAACATAATTTGAGTTTATCGAACCTACGTGGGCAAGGTTATGACAGGGCTAGTAATATGCAAGGTGATATCAATGGTTTCAAAACTTTAATTTTGAAAGAGAACAAGTCGGCATTTTATGTCCATTGTTTTGCTCATCAACTTCAATTGACACTTGTTGCTGTTGCTAAAAATCACATTAACACTACTGAATTTTTTTATGTGGTTAGTAATTTAGTAACTGTTGTTGGAGGCTCTTGTAAGAGACAAGATGCTCTTCGAGATACACAATTTGCCAAAATTAAAGAAGATTTAGAGAATGGTGTACGTAGAAGTGGGCAAGGTTTGAATCAAGAGACAAATCTTAAACGTCCTGGTGATACACGTTGGGGATCATATTATGGGACTATTCTCAGCTTGATTTTGATGTTCTCTGCTGTTGTTAATGTACTAGAGATTATTGAAGAAGATGGCCTCTCCGACCAAAAAGTTGAAGCTCGATCTATTATGAGGTCAATTCTTTCTTTTGAATTTGTCTTTGCTCTACACTTGATGAAAAATATTTTAGAGATCACGAATGAGTTGTCAATAGCATTACAAAAAAAAAAAAAAAAAAAAAAAAAAAAAAAAGATATAGTAAATGCTATGGATCTTGTTAAAGTGTCTAAGCAACGGTTGCAAGTGATGAGAGATGAAGGATGGGCATCTTTATTGGTTGAAGTATCTTTATTTTGTACCTCACATGATATTCCTATCTTGGAGATGGAAGCGATATTTGTAGTTAGTGGGAGGCCGCGATGTAACACCCAACAAAATACAAATTTACATCATTATCGTGTTGAGCTATTCTACACAGTCATAGATATGCAACTTCAAGAGCTTAACAACCGCTTTTCTGAGGTGAATATCGATTTGCTACTTTGTATGGCTTGCTTGAATCCAAGTAATTCATTTGTGGCTTTCGATAAGGAAAAGTTGATACGTCTAGCTAAGTTCTATCCCTCTGATTTTCTTGGGACAGATATTTTGGTGCTTGACTCTCAACTGCAGAATTATATTTTTGATATGCGCTGCAATGACTTCTTTTTACAGCTTCAAGAAGTTAGTGAACTTGCTGAAAAGTTAGTGAGTACAAGAAAACACGAGACTTATCCATTAGTCTATTTGCTAGTGAAGCTAGCTTTGACCCTTCCAGTTGCTACTGCAACAGTAGAAAGAAGTTTTTCAGCAATGAAATATGTAAAGAATGAACTGCGCAATCGAATGGAAGATCAATGGATGAATGATTGCTTGGTTGTGTATATTGAAAAAGATGTAGCTTGTAGCATTGATAATGAGACTATTATGCAATGATTTCAAAATATGAAAACTCGTAGAAGACAATTGTAAATTCTATGTATTTGTGTATTTTTTGGTTGTTGTTGTTGTCAATATATAAAATTTTCTTTTTATTAGATTGTGTAATTTATGCTTATTGAGAAACACCCTGAAAAAATTTCCTGAAGTCACCACTGTTACCAAGTGAGAAATCTTATGCATGGGTCCTTTTTTTCACCAGTACATGTTTCTAATACATTTACTGCTTAAGATGTTATCTTAGAAGTAGAACTCATGGCCCTTTCCTTTTATTTAAACTCTGTGGACCCCGAACTAACAATTTTGTTTTTAGCAAACTGTTTTGTTTTCTTTGTTTTTTGCTAGCTGGACATATTTTTAGTACATTTTCTGCTTTTGATATTGGCTAGCCCTTTCTTTTTATTCAAAATTGAATACTCCGAAGTAACAAAATTTTCTCTTCTTTCTTATTCTAACGTGCTACCTAATTTTTTCTTTATAGCCATTTATATGATCTTCTCACTCTTGATTTTTAATGTTTTAGGATCTTTAGAGCATCCACAGCAGTAAAACTAAAAATTTAGCTATTTAGCTCCACCAAAAGTTACTTTTTCTATTTTTCCTACATACATGTTGCAGTAGTGGATCTATTTTAACTTTCAACACAATAAAATAATATAAATATCACAATAAAATAATATAATCACTACAATAAAATAATATATCTCACTACCCAAAAAACATCCACAGCACCAACCACAACCACCTCTACCATCAGCCACAACCACAACCACCACCACCACTACCACCACCACCAATCCACAACAGCAAAAAAAAAAAAAAAAAAAAATCCACCAACCCAAATCTCCAATCTTTTTCCTCAACCTAGACCAAACAAAATCACTAATCACAAACAAGCACAATGTCGGCGAGCTGGATCGGCAGAAGGAATGGGTCGGGGAGCTCCATGGGTTTCCCAGTCAGGTACCCAATATCCACAAGCAAGCACAACCACAGCAATAGCCACTCCGATCCACGAGCAAGCACTCCGATCCACAGAAAGCAACTTCGATCCACGAGGCCAGAGCACAACCACGACCCATCTACGGAGTGGAGGTGAAGGAAGAAGAGCACCAACCGTTTTGACCTAAAGTGGATTGGCAGAAAAGAAGTGGGTCTGAGGCGATCGACAATGTGGATTTGAGGCTGATCGGCGACCTAGGACGGCTGGTGGGTCGGTGACGTTAAGGATGAGTCCGGCCGGCGGCAGTGAATAAGTGAGCTTGAGAGAGTGACGATGAGAGAGTTTGCTTGAGAGAGTTTTGAGAGATGAGAAGAGACCTTTCAGATGGAGTGACTAAGAGAGAGAGAGAGGCACGATGTGAGTTTTTATTATTTTAATCGGGCTGGGAGTAAAATAATATTTTTTTTGTTTAGCTCTCATGAACAATGCACATCTATCTATAGATGTGCACTGTAGCAATGGAGCTAAAAAAATAGATTTAGCTCCACTGCTGCATACTTCTTTTTGGTGTTTTGGTGGAGCTAAAATAGCTATATAGCTATTTAGTTCCACTGCTGCAAGTGCTCTTACAAACTAAGGACTGGAAATAAGTGTTTTTTTTTTAATTTTTTTTTTATTAGCATTAAGGTTTAAGGTTAGTGGAGGAGAGTTTTATTGGCTTGATCAAGTGAAAGAAGATAACAAACAAGCGTTTTATGCAGTTAGTGAATCTTTCTTTCTATTCAGTAGTTATGTTTGCCATTCTTAAAAATTTTGGATAAATTCAAATGTTTTCCATTAAGCACTTGTATCAAGATTCTGAATTATACACCAGAAGATATTTATCATGTTCATTTAAGTGTTATATACACGATTGTTTATTATAAAGTTAACATGAGGGGCATCACATGATATTTACATTAGTTGGGATTTCCAGCATAAGTACAATCAATGTTTTCAACAGATCAAGAAGGGAAGAAAAACATAAAAAAGACATTGGCAATGCATGGGTTGTGAAATGTTCTTTGATCTTTTCCTGCATCATAGACATATGTGTATATATCAAGTTGAGTTTTCATGTCTCTTGATTTCTTAGATTTTCGCCTAGCATTTGTTCAACACTTGATTCCATGGTTGGGGTAAGCAGTTTGATAGTGGTTATATTGGAGTTTAAGTATGGGTTTTGAGGAGTGGATAAGGCAGCATTTGGAGGATCCATTCAATTCTAGGTACGTCAATTGTTCGCATCTGTGTGAATATGTTCGACCTAGATTTTATCCTGTTTACATATCCTTATTGTTTGGAATAAGAGCACAATGGTTGCCAGTAATATCGAATTCTTTGAAAGAGTGACGTAAAGGAACTTGAAATACATGAATGTTGTTTAGATTTGGAGTCTGGATGCTCTCCCTTTTTTTTTTCTTTCTTTTGTTTTTATTATTATTTTTTTATTTTTTATGCAGGAGGGGTGGAACACTTAATATATGGTAGCAGGTCTAGATATTGGCTGTAATGGTGTTGATGTGAGTTTCTTATGACAAACCTATATGCACTTTGCCGCATCTGTTTACCCCACTCCCTGCGTGCCAAAAAAGTTAATTATTTGGACTGAAGTCAGTAAGCAATTTGGCTAAGGTGTTCAATTGTCTAAATATATGTGTGCTTCTTCAGATTGCATTGATTACAATAGCATTTTGTTGAGAAAGTCACTCTCTGGACGTGAACGTAGAGGACTATGAGCTGGGAGTAATGATCTCTCTCTCTCTCTCTCTCTCTTAATACTACATAGGTAGACAAGATTGGTGTGATCAATTTAGGGCTAGCTCTAGATAATTTATAACCACCTGCACGTTTATAGATGAAGGCAATGTGAAAACTAAATTAGAATGTTTAAAAGAGAGGTGCATTATTATTAATTTGTCCATTTTCTATCATGGTTAGTGTAAAGTATTTGTCTAAGTAGTGTTGTGATCAGTTTTAACTTCACGATGATGCAAATTAGGTTTTCCTGCCAGTGTCATGTAAAAGTGGTGAATCTCCTGATTTCAGGTAAAGTTTGAAATTTGGACTTCTTGGTGGCAAAAGATGCCCTAGTAGATCAGTATTTAAGCTTAATGAAAGAGTATACATACATATCTCCACAAATAGATTGGCTTAGTTGGGATGAAATTTTCCAAACAATAACAAAAGATGATGATATATGGGAAATTTATATCAAGGTACCATTCTTTCTAAATAATAATGTTGCTAGGATAATTTTTGAGTAACTTTCATTTAAAAATGACATTTGCCCTTTGTTTGGGGATTGATGATAATTTGGGATATGCAAGATCCGGCTATGGAGTTTGAAATTCTTATCAGGAAAAAAAAAAAATGCAACTTTTTAAGCCCCAGTGTGTTTTCAAAAATTTCAGAGAATCATCAACAAAGAAATACAAGTAGTTGAGGAGATCGAGGCCATGTGTAGTAAAAACATATGTGAGTATTGAGAAGGATATTGGAAGCTAAAGCTTGCTAGTTGGGATAACCCTAGAAGGAAAAAGTTATTGACCTTACTTTATAATGCTCTTGTAGAGAGGGAAAATTCCCGACCTATCACAAGCTGACACGTCACATTACCAAGTCCACAAAATACAGCCAATTACAGAACACCATATATTGCTGCTAGGTTTTGCTATCACTATTCAGAAGCCAACAGAAATTTGCCAAGTGTCATGCAAGAGCTAATCACGCATCAGCGCACGTGTAAGCGATGACTCAAGCAGCCTCGCACGTGTAAGCGATGACTCAAGCAACCTCGCACGTGTAAGCGATGACTCAAGCAACCTCGCACGTGTAAGCGATGACTTAAGCGGACCAATCAAGCTGTGACATGTGTCACCAATCAAGCTCCGCCACGTGTCGCTCACCCACCCCAAAACTCCTATAAATAGAAGCCTTCCTGAGACATTTAGAGGACCAGAATTCAGAAGTGAAAAAGCTCTGTGAAGATCAAGCCTCAAAGCCTTCAAGAACTTCAAGAACTTCAACCCCAAAATCGAAGAACATTCGAAGCAGAATCGTCCAGATCATCTGCCTAGATCCTAAAGTTCACGGGAATCAAGCCAAAAGTGTCCGAAAACATCAACAACTCACAAATCATTGAAGCTCAACGGATTCAAGCCTCTAAAGCTCCGAAGAACTTCCACCACAAACCTTCGAAGACGAAGAACGCACGAAGAACACGAAGAACGCGAAGAACAAAGGATTTCTAAACAAGCTCATAGCCAGAGATTCATTGTAATTCCGTTTCAGTAATCTTCGATCCATCCATCAACCAAATTGAAGGATATTTTGTGTTTAAGTCAAATCCACATTACCATAAATCTAATCAATAAGTTTTGCAAGGAGATCGAATCAGAGGATCACTCTTTTATAATTTCAGAGAATTGTACCACACAATCATCAATATAAATTCGCATTTGTGAAACTATTTTACTTGTTTGATTTATTTCAAACTAGAAATTTAGTCGCTTACAAATTCTGGCACGCCCAGTGGGACATCTCTGCCTCTCATCTCATTCTCCTTCAAAGAAAGAAATCAACATCACCATCTTGCTACCTACTTCAATGGGCTCTAGCAAGAATGTCCGAAAATCAGTGGTTGATGATTCCAGTGCTGATGAGTATGTCGGCCCAATCACTCGCAGTCGATCTAAAGCTCTTGATCGACTCCAACCTCAACCAACCCAAGAAAACCAATCTCCTGCTGACACTTCTCTGGACTTTCTTGCAAATAGGAAAGCTACCACCAAAGATTCATCTACCTCGGAAGATTTGGAAATCAGTAATGAATCATCCCCAACAAAGACCTTTTCTATCAACTCTTCGCCCGTGATGAGAAACTTAAGAAGTGAAGTACCACTAACTCATCCTGTTTCATCATTTTCTCCATCATCTATAGAGGTCATGCCAGTAATGATGACTAACACCTCTACCATGGAAGAAAAGATGGCTGAAATGGAACAAAGAGTCATCCTTCTTACAAAGGCACTTGAAGAAAAGGACGTCAAAATTGCAACCCTAATGAACAAGCTGGAGGTACAAGATTCGGGTGAATCAAGCCTTGGCCCTGAGCAGCCACCTGGCTTTACCTTCAAAGGAGAAAACGTCAAGGGTGATAAAGGAAAAGGAGGTGAAGGCACTTCTCAACACGGACATTCCACCTCAATGGCCTCAATATCTGTCCAACAACTGCAGGATATGATTACAAACACCATTCGAGCACAATATGGAGGTTCTTCCACAAGTTCTCTCATATATTCCAAACCCTATACAAAGCGCATTGATAACATGAGAATGCCAAATGGGTATCAACCTCTCAAGTTCTTGCAATTTGATGGCAAAGGAAACCCTAAGCAACACATTGCTCACTTTGTAGAAACTTGCGAGAACGCAGGGACTCAAGGAGGCCTCTTTGTAAAGCAGTTTGTCCGTTCCCTAAAGGGGAATGCCTTTGATTGGTATACAGACTTAGAGCCCGAGTCAATCGATAGCTGGGAACAACTTGAAAGGGAGTTTCTCAACCGATTCTACAGCACACGACGCACGGTAAGCATGATGGAGCTTACCAATACTAAACAGTGGAAGGATGAACCCGTCGTTGATTATATCAATCGGTGGCGTTCTTTGAGTCTAGACTGCAAGGATAGACTTACTGAAATATCTGCCATAGAGATGTGCATCCAAGGCATGCATTGGGGACTTCTTTACATCCTTCAAGGAGTAAAGCCCCGAACATTTGAAGAGTTGGCAACTCGGGCGCACGACATGGAATTAAGTATTTCCAGCCATGGAAATACGAAACCTCCCGTACCTGAGGAAAGGAAAGAAAGACGGGAAATAAGGAAAAATGACAGGAATGCGAAAAGTAATATCAAAGATTCAATGAATGTCAATCCTGCCCCAGTCAAAATTTCAACAAAAAATGCGAAGGCCAATGAAAAGAGGCCCGAAGGAGGTCAACAGCGTGAAACGCGTCGCTCATCACTTAAGGAATGGGAACAAAAGGTCTATCCTTTCCTAGACGCTGATATGCCTGAAATGCTAGAACAACTGCTCAAGTTGAAATTAATTGAATTGCCAGAATGCAAACGACCGGAAGAGATGAGAAAAGTTGATGACTCGAACTATTGTAAGTATCATCGCATCATAAGTCATCCAATCCAAAAATGCTTTGTTCTTAAAGAACTCATCATGAAGCTAGCCAAGGAAAGGAAAATCGACTTGGATTTTAATGATGTCGCTCAGTCAAACCCGGTCACATTTTCTTGTGAGTTACCTAGTTCCCTGTCTCCAAATACTAAGCAAGGGGCAAATACCACGCTCATCCATTTTGGTTCTCTAGAACCGGTTCAAATTCAGCTCTCACAAAAAGCACCTGATTATAATTCAGATGATGATAAAAGGTCAACGATGGATGAGGAAGAAGGCTGGACGATAGTTACTCGCAAGAGATGGAAGAAGAAACGAGCATTCCCTCTTCATTTGATCACCCGAGAGTCCAGAAGAGCACAAAACCAGATTCAGCCTTGGTCAGAAAGAATGAGTGATAAGAGGCAAGGGAGACTAGGAACAAAAGTGTATGAAGATTCAGCACAAATCCAAAAATCTCGAAAGCTCATCACATTGGAAGAATTCTTCCCCAGGAAATTCTTTCAAAATGACTCAGCCGAGGCCGTCCACACAATTTCTCGTTGCGAAATCCAGGACGAAAAGGAGGACGTTGACCATGATGATCCAAAAGAGACCTTGTCATCTTTGGAGAAACTCCAATCTCAGGTCGATGAAGTTGAACCCTTGCAATCCCCCACATCACCAAAAGAAGTGCTCACCCGAGCTCTTGAGGAGCCAGAGATATACGCCCCTCATACCAATACGCTTCAACAAACACAGGGATGTTACGCATGCTCTCCAGACTTGACTTTCACTGATGAGGATCTATTGTTAGGCTCTAAGCCCCATAATCGCCCACTCTATGTCTCTGGTTATGCTCGTGAACAAAGGATCGAGCGTATCCTTGTTGATGGAGGTTCAGCCGTTAACATACTTCCAAAAATGACCATGAAACGACTAGGTTTTACTATGGAAGAATTATCACACAGTCGTTTGGTCATCCAAGGTTTTAATCAAGGAGGACAACGTGCAATCGGCCTGATCCACCTAGAATTATCCATTGGAGAATTGAAAAGCAACGTCTTGTTCCACGTCATTGACGCTAAGACGACCTACAACATGTTGTTAAGACGTCCTTGGATCCATGAAAATGGAATAGTGCCATCAACCTTGCATCAATGCTTCAAGTTCTTTCAAAATGGAATAAAAAAGGTCGATGCCGATTTAAAGCCTTTTGCAGAAACCGAAGCTCATTTTGCTGATGCAAAATTTTATGCAAAAGAAGACATTTCTAGCGAGGTTCTTCCAGTTGAGATCCCGTCTATGAAAAGTAAACAGGATGAAAAAGAGCATGTTAAATTCATCGCCAAAAAGGACATTTCTTCTCCAAAGAAAGGCCCAGAACGCTTCCTTCGGTATATACCATTATCACACCGCAAGAATGGACAATCACCATTCGCGGAATGCCTTCAACCTACAAAAGACATGGGAAGACTTGCAAAGCTCACGATGGAGGATGTAGCCATATTGAAAGAAGATCATGTCATGCCTTTAACTTCATCCACAAATCCTTTGCCCTCGAAGCCGTTAAATGGATTCGTGAGGTCTTTGCAAACTCCGATAGAGCATGGTATTCTACCAAGTGGGCGGACAAAAGAATGGTTCGACCCAAAGGCATATAGGCTGTTAGCCAAAGCAGGCTACGATTTCTCAAAACGAGAAGACTTAGGGAAGCTAATTCCAGAAGCCACCGGAGAAAAGATGCATGGCCTTAGCAAAACACAAAGGAAAATGCGGCTTGAAGGGCATGAAATTCATATCCCAAAGACCGGATTAGGTTATACTCCCGAACAACCAGCTCAGATATGGATCAAGAAAAGAAGCGATCCTTCAAGTTCCCAATACATAACGGTGGAGGTCGGCGAAAGTTCAAATCAAAGAAAAGACCATTCTTCACCCCATGTCTCAGTGTTTGATCGAATCGAGGCCTCGTCATCACGAAACACAGTGTTCGACAGGTTAAATACAACTTGTTTAACACCAAATCGGGACACTTTTGCTTGTAAATCAGTCTTTGATCGACTGGGGGCAACGAAAAGGCCTATTGATAGTCATTCTCGAAGTTCAATAAACTTTGACGTTCAAGGGGAGAAGAAAGCCAATGATGAGATTCGCAGTAGCATTCCTTCACGCATGAAACGTAACTTTACCTTGGAGATCAACACTGAAGGATCGCTCAAAGTCAAAAGACGAACGATTGTACATACAAGTCAGTCACCCGTCTATGATGAGGAAATTGAAGAAGTATCATCCTCGTTTCATATTACAATAGAAGAGGGTACACTATCAAATGCTGAAGCAACCAATGAAGAGGTCGATGAAGCTCCTCCAGCCTTGGAAGATGGAGGACAAGCTACAGTTGATGAACTTAAAGAGATCAATTTAGGAACTGCTGAAGAACCCCGGCCAACTTTCATCAGTGCACTTCTCACCCCTAAAGAAGAAGAAGGATACCTCAAGCTCCTAGTAGAGTACAAAGATGTATTCGCTTGGACTTACAAGGAAATGCCTGGGCTCAATCCGAGTATTGCTCTACACCATTTGGCCGTAAAGAAGGGCGTGCGCCCAGTCAAACAAGCTCAAAGACGCTTTCGGCCAGAGCTTATCCCTCAAATAGAAACCGAGGTCAATAAGCTCATTGAAGCAGGCTTCATTCGTGAAGTGCAGTACCCGGAATGGATTGCTAACATCGTCCCCGTCAAGAAGAAGAATGGACAAATCCGAGTGTGTGTTGACTTCCGGGATTTGAACAATGCATGTCCCAAGGATGATTTTCCATTACCCATAACTGAGGTCATGGTTGATGCCACTACCGGTCATGAAGCTTTATCTTTCATGGATGGATCTTCGGGTTACAACCAAATTCGAATGAATCCTAAGGATGAGCAGCTTACAGCTTTCCGTACCCCTAAGGGAATTTACTGTTACAAAGTGATGCCTTTTGGACTAAAGAATGCTGGTGCTACTTATCAACGGGCCATGCAAAAGATCTTTGATAATGTACTTCATAAAAACGTGGAGTGTTATGTCGACGATTTGGTGGTTAAAACAAAAAGGAGGGAAGACCATTTGGCAGATCTACGATCCGTGTTCACCCGCCTGAGAAAGTATCAGCTTAAGATGAACCCCCGTAAATGCGCTTTTGGCGTAACATCTGGGAAATTTCTTGGTTTCATTGTGAGGCACCGCGGTATTGAAATTGACCAGTCCAAAATTGAAGCTATCCAGAAAATGCCAGAGCCCAAGAATCTACGAGAACTTAGAGGCTTGCAGGGAAAATTGGCCTACATACGACGATTTATCTCAAATTTGGCCGGTCGATGTCAACCTTTCAATAGATTGATGAAAAAGGATGTGCACTTTGAATGGGATGAGGCTTGTAGCAATGCTTTTGCACGCATCAAAACATACTTACTTAATCCTCCAGTTTTAGGTGCTCCTATCCCAGGAAAGCCTTTGGTGCTGTATATTGCGGCCCAAGAAAAGTCTCTAGGTGCTCTTATGGCGCAGGAAAATAAAGAGGGGAAAGAAAGAGCCCTTTATTATCTAAGTCGAACTCTCAATGGGGCTGAATTAAATTATTCTCCTATCGAAAAGATGTGCCTCGCTCTTTTCTTTGCCATAGACAAACTGGAGCACTACATGCAAGCATATACAGTCCGTTTGATAGCAAAGGCGGATCCGATCAAATATGTCCTCTCCAGGCCAGTGGTTTCGGGTCGTATAGCTCGATGGGCAGTCTTGCTACAACAATATGACCTTGCATACATTCCACAAAAAGCTGTCAAAGGACAAGCATTGGCAGATTTCTTAGCTGATCACCCAGTTCCATCTGATTGGGAGTTCTCTGATGATTTCCCGGATGAAGATGTGTTTTACATTGAAGAAATGCCACCATGGATTATGTTTTTCGATGGGGCTGCACGTCGAGAAGGAGCGGGGGCAGGTGTTGTGTTTGTTTCTCCACAAAGGCAAATACTTCTGTACTCGTTCTCATTAAGCGAACTTTGCTCTAACAATGTAGCTGAATATCAAGCATTGATTATTGGTCTACAAATGGCCATTGAGATGGGCATAGCGCAGCTTGAGATCTTTGGGGATTCCAAATTAATTATCAACCAAATCTTGGAGCAATATGACGTTAAGAAAGAAGACCTCATCCCCTTTTGCAAATATGCGAAGAAATTGCTAGCAAATTTTGAGGCCACCACATTGGAGCATATACCAAGGAAGGAGAATAGACAGGCCGATGCTTTAGCTAATTTGGCTACTGCCTTAGCATTATCCCAAGAAGAGACAACCAAAGTCGCTATTTCCCAAAGGTGGGTGGTACCTCTCGTGGTTGAAGAAGAAGAAGAAGAGCAAGCCAACATCATTTCTGTATGCCTTGTCGAAAAAGAAGATTGGCGACAAGTGATCATTGAATACCTTCAACATGGAAGACTCCCGGATGATAAACGCCACAGGACTGAAATTCGGCGGAGGGCTGCTCGATTCATTTACTATAAAGACACTCTCTTCCGCCGTTCATTTGATGGATTGTTTCTCCGTTGCTTAGGAGAGGAGGAGGCTAAACAAGCCTTAGAGGAGGCTCATTCTGGCATATGCGGCGCACATCAGTCAGGTCCTAAGTTACACTATAGGATCAAACGAATGGGTTACTATTGGCCTACGATGGTACAAGATTCTATGGAGTGCGCTAAGAAGTGCGAAGCTTGTCAATATCACGCGAACTTCATCCATCAGCCGCCAGAACCTCTACACCCAACTGTAGCTTCTTGGCCTTTTGATGCATGGGGTCTTGATGCAATAGGGCCATTACCAAAGTCATCCGGTGGCCACTTGTACATCTTGGCCGCAACTGACTACTTCTCAAAATGGGCGGAGGCTGTACCCCTTAGGGAAGTGAAGAAAGAAACGGTGGTCAATTTCATTCGAACTCATTTGATCTATCGGTATGGTGTCCCTCGGTATATCATAACTGATAATGGCAAACCATTCTACAATAGGCTGATGATAGAGCTATGCGAGAAGTTTGAATTTAAACAATACAACTCCTCCATGTACAATGCCCCGGCAAATGGACTAGCTGAAGCGTTTAACAAAACACTTGGCAGTTTGTTGAAAAAAGTGGTATCCAAGACAAAGCGAGACTGGCATGAAAGAATCGGAGAAGCATTATGGGCATATCGAACAACATTTCGAACGCCTACTCAAGCAACGCCCTATTCTCTTGTCTACGGAGTTGAAGCCGTCCTTCCGTTAGAACGCCAAATCCCATCATTACGGATTGCCATTCAAGAAGGATTGACTGGAGAAGAAAATGCCAAGCTCAGGTTGCAAGAATTAGAGGCACTTGATGAAAAAAGGCTCGAGGCCCAACAACGCCTTGAATGCTACCAAGCTCGTCTTTCAAGTGCATTCAATAAAAGAGTCAAGCCACGATCATTCCAAGTTGGTGACTTAGTCCTCGCCGTTCGAAGACCTATCATCACAACTCATCGTACAGGCAATAAGTTCACTTCAAAATGGGATGGACCTTATGTTGTGCAAGAAGTCTACACCAATGGAGCTTACAAGTTGATTGATAATGATGGTGTAAGGATCGGCCCCATCAATGGGAAGTTCCTCAAACGCTTCTATGCTTGAAAATCAAGGATTACTCCTCGGTAAGAGCTTAAACTACCCACTGTAGCGCTGCAAGAGTACATGATGTCTTCCCATTACCCTTCAAAGCGTACCAATAAAGAGAAATTAATCTCATTCCATGTCAACAATTGTGAGTGTGGCGTAGCGGTTGGACGCCCGTGTCACCCTTGAGGCCATCTCGGGTTCGAGCAGTGGTGATACCCACTATTACACACTGCGCCCCCCTTTTTGCGAAAAAAAAAAAAAAAATCTTTTGAACTACGTGATGACTTGATCCCTCTCAAGGGTACGTAGGCAACTTAGTATCTTTTGCTAAGTTCAGTCTCGAAAAAAAAAATCATTTGAACTACGTGATGACTTGATCCCTCTCAAGGGTACGTAGGCAACTTAGTATCTTTTGCTAAGTTCAGTCTCGAAAAAAAAAAATCTTTTGAACTACGTGATGACTTGATCCCTCTCAAGGGTACGTAGGCAACTTAGTATCCTTTGCTGAGTTCAGTCACGCACTAAAAAAAAAAAAAAATGAATGAAGGAACAGAAAATAAAGTCTTCTTTATTGATTGACGAAAGGAAAATAGTACAAGAGGAAAGCATGTTGACATATATGAAGGGAATTAAAACTAAAGAAATTATGACATCCATTTCAAATCTTTCAAACTAGAGCGATTATCTTCCAGAAGGATTCGTATCTTCTCTAAAGCCTCTATATCCTGGTCTTCAAGAACGGGGGCAGATTTGACTTCTTCAAGTTGTTCTTCTAAGTCTTGCACAACATTGTCTTGTTCAACTTGATGAGTCTCAATTTGAGAAAGCGATAGCTCTAGTTGGACGAGCTCGGTTTTCAGGTCAACCATCCTCAATTTAACAGCATCAAGTTCGGTCTTCAAAGATGCTTTCTTCTGCGATGCTTCAGAAAGGAGAAATTCAACTTCAGTCTGGCGTTGAGATAAGATAACAGGACTTGGTCGTTTGTTCAGAGATTCCTTCATCTTCAAATAGTCTGCGATACCTTCACAATATTTGTCAACATTCTCACGCAAGTGTTGAGGGTCCACTCCAAAACTTTCAACCCCGCTATAAATTTCATGCACTTCAGCTTGTGGGAGGATGGTGTCTACAGAAAGATTCGAAAGCCTATTTAGAAGAACATCTCCTAGCATAGAAGCCCCTTTCCTACGCACAGAAGAAATATGCGCCTTGGCTTGAAACACAGAGACTTCCGGAGGTTTAGTCGATTGCAGGAATGGGAGAGGTGACCTTTCTGTCTCAATCGGAAATTTGGACGACGTACCAACATCAGCAAACTTACACCTCCTGAGATCTGAACTCTTCGCAGATGGCTTTGAAATAGAAGACTCACTGTTTGCAAAAAGATGCGCATGATTAATAGAATTCTCTGGATCAACACCCTCCATTGGACTCTTTGAATGTCTCCAATTGGAGCCTAGGTCATTACACACCTCCTCTTCAGAAATTTTAATGGCATCCCTAACTGGTACAACAAATGGACTTTTGGTGCCTTGACTGCAAGTGACTTCGTTATGTTGAGATGAGTCCTTTGAATGATTACCATCTTCAAGACGACGTCGTGCAAACGCTGACAAAGGCTGTGGAATGTATGGGTCTTGTAGTTCCCTCTTTCCCTTCTGAGGCTTGTTGGATGTTAGTGGCTTAACAGGGAAGGAGGCAATGTCAGCTAGGAGGTCTGTTCCTTTGGTAAAATCATTTCCGCAAACTCTTTCCCACCATTGTTTGTAGCTATGTCTGACTCGACTTCCAAAGTCTGTGGCAAAAGCTGGAATGAATATCTTAGAATCTGTGTTACAGCAAGTGAAGGATTGATAGAATTGGCAGAGGTCTTTTAAAGAACCGGTATGAATTTCTTCCTTCAAATCACCTGGGATGTCTTGATAAAATCCAAAGCGCCGACTGAATCTGTGAGGACTGTATGCTTCTACAATATGTTGGTCTTCACATCGAAGTGACAAGTACCCCGAGCGAAGGCTCATAAAGTAGTCGAACTTCTGAACGGATAAATGATTATTGTCAATGAAAGTCTGGTCATAGTTTTTCTTGAAAGCAGTTCGGTGCCAAAGAAAGTTTGTGGCGTTTCGTATATGCTTGCGTGCAGAAAATTCGTTGAACGGAGAGACATAACCCACACCAGAATATTTAGTCATCAAAGCATCAGATGGTTTATCATGGGTGAGGCGATTGCTTCGGAAGAAATGACCTACCCAAGCATAAACATAATGGATGGCAAAGCTAGCTCCGGACTTGCTCGGGGTAGAAGAGGAAGAAATGGTATTAAGCCCACGATAAATGCTAGCCAATACTGGGGAAGCAAGGCCAAATGAACGACCATTAGCTATGGAACTAGCAATTTTGAAAGTGCCAGGACGGATGTTGTTCTGATCCTTGATAGGGAAGACAAATATGCACAGCCAACAGGAAAGAAGTGCCGATAAGTAAGTCTCTTCCTTTAAATCACCTTCAACTTGAAGATCCACAAAGACCCCGTGTTCTTTGTCAAGCCATGGCCCATGATCCTTTATCTCACCCGAGGGATTCTGACTATACTTAGGGATGGTTGTCCGTCTCGCTGGTTTTCTGGGAGCCGAATACTTGCTAGTTCCTCTATACCAAAAAGTAATCCAGTCGCGAACACTTACTTTCCCTTGTTTCTTCAGCCGATTTTGAAGATGATGATACGCCAGGAAAAGGTAACGGCAGCTGTACGGCAGATAGGGTCGTCCTTGGTCATTGATTCCATCTAGCTCTTGCGCATTGGGTACTACTTCATCATAAAATGCACCGGTACAAGGAAGTCCACCGAGAATGGAAAGATCCCATGGTGTGATGGAAATTTCTCCAATGGAGGTGTGGAGGGTATTAGTGGACGGACTCCAACACTCACAAAATGCTTTCATGAGGTTCTCATCATAATCATACGTGAACAAAGAAGCAAAGACAGCACTGTAGAGGTGGGTTACATCAAGGAGGTGTTTACACCGACTGAGCACATCTTCTAGCCAATCCCAATAAAGGGAGAAGTAGGAAAACCCTCCATTCACGCTAAAGGAAAAATCCCAATCCGCACGTTTTGCAATCATCTCTCGCCCTAAAGTGTTATACGGCTTTGATCTAGCAACATTTTTGTGGTGTGAAGCAAGAAGGATAGTTGTTTCCAAGTTAGAGCCGCCATCAGAAGGAACGATCTGTGACCATTTCGGCAAATTGAGAGGATAAGAGTTACGACCCCATTTTTCTGAAAATCTCCCAATTATGGGTGGACGAACAATCAAAGTCGTAGCCTTCGCATCCTTGCCATCTTTTTTTCTATAAATAAACAAAGCTGATTCTTCGCCAATCTTCGAATCTTTAAAAAAGAGCGTCATGATAGCTGTGTACAAAAAAGAAAAAAAAAAATTATTATTATTATTATCAAATAATAGAAAATGAATAAATAAATTTAAAAAAAAAGAAAAAAAAAGAAAAGAAAAGAAGGGCGTGCATGGTTTCACCATACAGAATATTACGTATTCTTTTTAGAGGTTATGTTTGCACAAGTTAGTGCATGCCTGAGTGGCTTTATATAGGGATCCACAGAAGCTTCTTCCTTTATGGAGCCAACTGCCACCAACTCCATGAGATCAGCAGAGACACTCAGTAGTTACTCTGCAACCACTCCCTGCCTGGATTGTCAAGCGTTGTCAGAACGGCAAGCACCAATGTAGACCAAAGTGGCAACCAATTCAACAATATCTGTGGACTCCATTCTGGATTTCTAAAGTTTCTGACAAGATTTCACAAAGAAATCAACCCACAGAGATCTTCTAAAGACTTTTGCGTACAAAACCCAGAAAAAAATCTTCAGCAACGGAGCCGCCACGCACCGCCACGCAACAAACTCACGATGACCCACGGTTTAATCCTTCAAATCTGTGCAAATCGGGACACCAATTCAGAAAACAGAAACCACCATTAGATCCATCGGCTCGCGATCTACAAAACCCAAAAATTTCAAGCCCAGAAACGGCCGCATCCGCCTCCATGCGCCGCCACAATCTCTCAATGAACCGCGACCTAAGCCTTCGGATTTGTGCAAACCTGCTCAGAAATTTACAAAACTGACCAGACAGGGGTCTCGAACGGCCTTAGATCAACAAAACCCAAAAATTTAAGGCCCAAAAGCCCATGCACGCGCCGCCACGCGCCGCCCAAAGATTCGGCGGCGCGGCCTTCAGTCTCACGCGCCGATTGGGACCGCCAGAGATCGCACGTGCCGCACGTGACCATGACGTCATGGATGACGTCATCCTTCGCACGTGCCACACGTTCCAGCACTGTGACGTCATGGATGACGTCACCCGCTGCTGACCCGTTTGCCCAGATCCGACCCGGACCGACCCAGAAATCTGACCCGGTCCGAACCGCCTTAAAAAAAAAAAAAAAAAAAAAAAAAAAAAAAAAAAAAGAGAGAGAAAATGCTTGGACCAAGCAGACTTTTGACCTTGACCAGAAAATCAAAAATTTCAAAACGGACCTGTCCCACTCAGTTTTTCGAGTACATTCCGATTTTGGGACCCCTTTCTTCATTCGAAGTTCAGAAATTGTGCAAACGTCCAATTTCCAAAAAAGTTGACTTTTGTGCAAATATTGACCAGAAAATCAAAAATTTCAAAACGGACCTGTCCCATTCAATTTTTCGAGTACATTCCAATTTTGGGACCCGTTTCTTCATTCGAAACTCAGAAATTGTGCAAACGTCCAATTTCCAAAAAAATTGACTTTTGTGCAGATGTTGACCAAATGTCAAAATTTTTGAGATAGACCTATTTTGCTCAATTTTTCGAGTACATTCCAATTTTGGAGTCCGTTTCATCATGTGAGACTCGAAAACTATACAAATGGCTCAAATTCCAAGACAGTTGACTTTGATGTTGAAATCAACCTAAAGTCAAAATTTTCAAGTCACACTTGCCTTTCTCAATTTTTCGTGTACATTCCAAATTTGGGGTCTGTTTCTTCATTTAAGAATCCAAAATTGCTCAAATGGTGTGATTCTACAACTGTTGGCTTTGAAGTGAACTTTGGCCAAGAATCAAGACATTCGAGCAAAATTTGTCCTGTTCGGACCTTCTCAAAGATTCTGATTTTGAAATCAACTTATTTTGGATTTGGTGATCACCAATCAAACCCCCACATCTTTGAAGTATTAACGATGTCCAAAACTTAAACTCCTGAGATCAAAATTTGAGATTCATCCATTTAATTGGGATCTCCTCAGGGTTATTCTCCAGACTTCATCAAAACTTCTCTCTCCAAATATAAATGAACTCTCACAAGTGTGTCAGAACTTGAGGTTACACTGGGTCATTAATTCAACCTAACATTCTCATTCGGTGCCTACCATTCCCACCTACCATTTCCACCTACCGTTCCCATCTACCATTCTCACCAAAAATTCTCAACTACCATTCTCAACTACCTACCTACCATTCTTCATCTCTCTACTATAAATAGGAGGGCCGGGTTCATCAAAAACTCATCCAAAAAAAAAACCCTAAATCATGAAATGAAGATTTGCCTCTTTCAGATTTTCAAATCCTCCTTTTCACAACCATTTCTCACTATGATCTTATCATTCTCAACACCTAGCAACCGATTTTGCTTCATAATCGGTTTGAGATCAACCCTCCCATGGTTCGGTTGAAACCCTATTTACAACATCATTGCAGTTTTGAGATCCAAACAAACTTTATTTCTCCACTTAACGACCACCTTTGTCCATAAAATTACTCGTAACAAGGTCTGCATTGCGGTTCCATGTTTCCTTGGACTTGGTTGGCCAGGAAATCCAAGTCCAGCAGAAGCACCCGTTCCTAACCTCAGGGCTCCTGTAGTCTCTTTCCAATTGCTTGGTCTTCCAGCAGGAGCAGTAGTTCGGAACAAGTAGCAACTTGGCTGGTTTCTAGGGCCAGAATCACAAGTTAGCTCCATCTTTCATTTTTCTGTGCTTTTCCAACAAGTGGCAGTAGGTGAAGATGGTAAAAAAGTGTTGGGGTATCCTACAAATTGTTTTCCATCAACACTTAAAACAACCTCCAAGGTGCCAGCTCATCAGAATTCAGCCTTTGGTGCCGGTAAATGGTCATCAAAGCCTTATTCCATGTCCCCACTACTACGGGACCTAAAGGTCATCGTTGCTGGTACCTCAAAATTTACTTTCTGAAATTACTCCAACTTAAAATCAGCTTGAAGAATTTCAGAAGGTACTCTTCTGAAATTACTTCAACATAACATCCGTTGGCATGGTCCCATCACACAGGCACATTCGGTTACTTGCTGCCAGACCCCATGCAACACACAGTCAGTCCCATATCCAAAGGTGTACTTCCCATAAACATCTACACCAGAAGGGTCCCAGTATACAGGGCCAGCACCATGGTAGTGTATGCTTTGCCCATTTGCTTTGCTTCATCTCCGTCTTCTTTGTGATCTTCTGAAATAACTTCACCAGAAGTTCTTAAGAACACGAGGCTAGCACCATGACCCTGCATGCTGTACCCAGCCACCATTCTCTCATCTTCCCCATCTTCAACATCTTGTGATCGCCGCCAACGATCCAAAATACTCTCCTGAAAGTACTTCAACTTAATCTCTGCTAAGAAAGCTCCATCACGCAAGTACGTTCAAATACTTGCAGGCCCTTTTTCGGTCTCATCAAAGCCTTTCATATGGGTAGGTCTACTCTTCGGAAATTATCTCATCCTTCTGAAAGCTCCACCACCTTCAACAGCTCCACCACCTTCAACAGCTCCACTACCTTCAACTACTTCACTTAAATAGTCAAGTACCAAAAATCCATTTTTTTTTCGAAACTCATTCCCACACCACACTCTGAAACTGTGTGCGTGAACGAGTCTCGAGGGGGCATTTGTAGAGAGGGAAAATTCCCGACCTATCACAAGCTGACACGTCACATTACCAAGTCCACAAAATACAGCCAATTACAGAACACCATATATTGCTGCTAGGTTTTGCTATCACTATTCAGAAGCCAACAGAAATTTGCCAAATGTCATGCAAGAGCTAATCACGCATCAGCGCACGTGTAAGCGATGACTCAAGCAGCCTCGCACGTGTAAGCGATGACTCAAGCAACCTCGCACGTGTAAGCGATGACTTAAGCGGACCAATCAAGCTGTGACATGTGTCACCAATCAAGCTCCGCCACGTGTCGCTCACCCACCCCAAAACTCCTATAAATAGAAGCCTTCCTGAGACATTTAGAGGACCAGAATTCAGAAGTGAAAAAGCTCTGTGAAGATCAAGCCTCAAAGCCTTCAAGAACTTCAAGAACTTCAACCCCAAAATCGAAGAACATTCGAAGCAGAATCGTCCAGATCATCTGCCTAGATCCTAAAGTTCACGGGAATCAAGCCAAAAGTGTCCGAAAACATCAACAACTCACAAATCATTGAAGCTCAACGGATTCAAGCCTCTAAAGCTCCGAAGAACTTCCACCACAAACCTTCGAAGACGAAGAACGCACGAAGAACACGAAGAACGCGAAGAACAAAGGGTTTCTAAACAAGCTCATAGCCAGAGATTCATTGTAATTCCATTTCAGTAATCTTCGATCCATCCATCAACCAAATTGAAGGATATTTTGTGTTTAAGTCAAATCCACATTACCATAAATCTAATCAATAAGTTTTGCAAGGAGATCGAATCAGAGGATCACTCTTTTATAATTTCAGAGAATTGTACCACACAATCATCAATACAAATTCGCATTTGTGAAACTATTTTACTTGTTTGATTTATTTCAAACTAGAAATTTAGTCGCTTACAGCTCTAACTAAAGAATGATATACTTGAGCAATCTGTACTTACAAATTGTTGAAAAAAGACCCAATGCTGTATGCAATCTGTCGTAATGCTCCCTAAGTCTCTGTTTTGCAGGTACTCGATTGTTTTCGAAGCCTCTCAAGCTTGGCAGCCTCAAGATCAAAGACCAAAGAGGCATGTTAGGGTGTGCAGAGCTATTGATATTTGGCAGCTATTAATCACTGCTGAAGGGTTTTGGCAAGCTTCGAATTTGTTGTGGGTGGGAGGGGCGTGGACAGCTTTTGCAGCCAACACGTTAAGGGGAAAAAAAATGTTTGCTGGTTGCTTGAGCTGCAATGCATCAGGAATGGAATGTCTAGATGTTTGGCAATACTCTTTTCACAGCTAAGGTTAAGGGGTTCTCTCACCTTGTTCCCTTGATTGGAAGCCATGTATTGAATAAAATCTACTGACTACGCTTTCAAATTGAATAGGACCGTTCTTTGCTGCTTAATCCAGAAGAGCATAGCTTACCAAACCAGTAGACTACAAAGAAAATTTTGGCATTATATCCATGTATTTGTCTGTCCCAGTCAAGGTCGTATGTGAACAACAAGAAGCTTTGGGTGGGACCTTGGTTTGCCACCCAATTCTGAAAAGCACAGCTTGCCTAACCTAACCAAATCAGTATACTAATAATTAAGTTTTGGCATTGTATCCATGTATGTGTCTTTCTCAAGGCATTGTCTTATGTGAACAAGAAGATGCTTTGGTAGTAAACAAGAAGCATAATTCGTTGGGAAAAATTCTATATAAGGCTGCGTTTGGCTCCATGTAAATGAATTTTCAAGCGTAAAATAATTTTAGAGGAAAATATTTTTGGGAAAGGAAAATATTTTCTAGTGTTTGGTTGCATTTTGAAAATTAAATTAGAAAATATTTTCAAGTGTTTGGTAACATTCTACAAAATGCAAATTTTCTACTAGTTTCTCACATTTTCTCAGTTTCCAAACAAATTTTATAATAGAAAATTGCTAGATATAAACTTTTTAAAGAAAAAAAAATCAAAATAAAACCATTAACTCTCAAACTCGATCAAACAGAGAGAGGGAGAAAGAAAGAGTGAGAGATTGAGGGAAAGAGAGAGCTAGATTGAGAAACTTGGTTGAAATTGGGTCAAGGGGGGGGGGGGGGGGTTAATCTAGAGGTAGTGACGACGATCTTTAGAGGTGACAACGAGATCGGTCATGGGTGGCTCGATCTAGAGGGCGGCAGCGACGAGATCGAGAGAGGTGGAGGAGACGAGCTATAGGGCGGCGGCGATGAGAACGAATACAAGGCTCCAATCTGTGTTTGACGTTGACGACGAGCTTCAGTGGCGACGAGAATGAGATGACAAGGCTCCAATCTATGTTTGGCAGTGACGACAAGCTTCAGGTAGCAACTATGAACAAGTGGCGGCGATGAGATTGTCCCAAGTTCAAGCTCTCTCTCTCCTCGGATTCACTTTTCCTTCAAGCTCTCTCTCTCTCTCTCTCATGTCTAGTTTTAAATCCATAAAACTTGATTTGAAGGTAAATTACATGTGTAAATGATTTTATAGTTGAAGGGCTCTCATTTTAGGGTCAAAAGATTTGATTTTCCCTTTGACCGAGTTTTACATGTGCTCCCAAACACACATGACGATGTAAAATGTTTTCCAACTTTCATTTTCACCCGAAACAAACGCAACCTAAATGTAAATAAATTTCAGCAAGAACAACAGAGGCATAATTATACAAGAACACAATGATTTACGTGGATACCCTTTCTCCTTGAAGGGAAAAATCATGAAACAAACTCCTAATAATTTCACTATATTAAATAGAGATTACAACACCTTCTTTTTTAGAAAGAAAGTTTAGAGTTTCAATCTATGGTGTCCGCCCCTGATGTTAGTTCTTATCATCAGACCAAGACACCAATCAATTTTTGGTGTAAGTGGGAATTGAAACATAGATCTCTTATTCAACCATCAGAGACTTTATTAGTTGAGCTAACTAAAACCCACTTACAACACCTAGAGATATTACTTAAGCAAAGAAAAACTCTCTTTTTCTTTTCATTCATTGCTCTCTTCCTAACTATGTATCTCTAACAATTTTATCTTGCTCTCTGTGTTTTTCTCTTCTCTTTTGCTTATTCTCGTTCATGCAATTCTTCAAGATTGCACTTAGTCCTTACTCTGTCTAAGGATTTCTCACTAACTCATTAGTTGAATGGCCTCACTTTATATTTCTTCATTTTTTCTTTCTTCTCTAGCTTGTAGGATACTCACAAGTTAATAGTCACATTTTCATAAATGTGGTTTAACTTTTGTACATTGATATTAGAGAAAAAGATGACTTCAATTCTTCTTTGTAAAGTTGTATTTTACAACTATTTTATGTTGGCTTTAATTCCGTGCCAAATTTGATTGTAATTTTTTCAATTATATTTTCCCTTTATTATATGGGTTTTTAATTGTAAGGGATGAGTGTGAGAAAGTGTGAACACTCAAGCTTAAAAGGATGAACAAGTGGATTTTACGAGTATCTCGTAGGAAGCTTACCCACGAAAGAGCCATGTGTAGAGCACATGACTGGAAGGTGAAAAGTCATGCCAGCTTGGAGGTTTTTGCGAGTGTCTCGCGGAAAAGGCCTACCCGCGAAATACTCGCGAAACATTCTGTTTGGTAAAATGTCATATTTTGTTTTACCAAGTCTTTACCTACACTATATACACCCTCATTACCCACAAATTGTAAAGAGTGCTTTTCAGAGAGAAAACCCTAGAAAATACACTTGAGAGTTAGAGATTGTTATACCTACAATCATCTACACATTTCCTTGTGGTTTTCCTCAACTCCTACCTCTCCATCTTTATATCCTTGAGAGGTTAATAGCCCAAACACTTACCTCACCCAATCTGAGTGTCAAGTGAGATTTTGGTGCTGTTAGGAAGCATTGGAAGGAGCCATTCATTGGCGGATGCAATTGGGCTGAATTGCGGGATCCGGAAAGCTAGAGAAAACAAGGTTCCGAGAAGCCAGTTAGTAGCAAGAGCTTGGAGGGCTTAAGTACATTGGGTAGACTAGGTTTGGTGGGTCTTTTATTATTTATGTACTCCAACTTTATTCTTTAGTGGATCGATTTCGACTTGGAGGGTCACAGAGAGGTTTTTCGCCAAGTTCTTCGGTTTCCTTTTCGATAACATGTCTCAGTGCTATCTTATGTTTGCATCTCTTTTCCCTACCATTTAAGCTTTTCTTTTATTGTTGATAATGGATGAATATGGCTTAGGGTAGTGTTATCAATTGTTTGCACTCATTTACTCTTATTTCGCACTTAGTCTAAGTTAGAGTAAAAACAATCTATCTGTAATTTTTATTTGGAGGCCTAACAAGCTCTTTGTATTTACACAAATCTGAGCTTTCATTCTTTTTTGGCAAGCTTCTCCAGCAAGCTCAATATATTTGCCAACTTCTCAACAGCTTGTCCAACAAGCTCATTTGGGCCTGTTTGTTACCGTTACTAGAACAATAGTTTTCAGTATTTAAACAACATTACACATATTTTCACACACTTTTTCACCCACACATATTTCTAAAAAATACAAACAACATTAGCAGAACAATATTTCCAAATTGATGCTTAACGACCTAAGCAAAATTTTAGGCTGGAACCACACAATGCACCCAACATAATTTGCTATCTAAAAAGATAACTCAATAGTGGTCTTTCCTAAGTAACGTCATGTGGGAAGGAGAAGAAGAAATTCACCAAACTGTGATAGCTCTATCTGAAAAACTCAGTGAATATGAGATGGGGATGAAAGAGAATTTAATTGAGAGTGAAAGCTATGGCTAGGGATGTGCAGCCAACTTGCCAAAACCGACCCGACCACACCCAACTTGCCGGGTTGGGTTAGTTTTTAGGGCTTGGTGGGTTGGATTGGGTTATAAATTTTTTTTTTGATAGCGGGTTGGGTTGGATTCAGGTCATAAAATTCCAAACCCATCCCAACCCGACCCACCCATAGATTTAAAATATATTATATAATTAATAATTTTTTTAAAATAACCAACTCTTTCTCCTATCCTATATAAAAGCCAATATTAATATATATTAGTTCATATATTAATGTATAACTAAGTTGGAATATTAGTTCACATATTAATGTATATTTTGTTTATCAACTCAGGTGGTAGATGTGATATATTTTTTTTCTCAATTTAATAATAATAGTAATAAAAAAAAAAATTGCCCAACCCATGGGTTCTGAAAAGGTTTCTTAAAACCTTAGGAGAGATAATGGAGAAACCCTCAACTTAAATTGTTGAGAAGGGTTCACTGACTTTTATATAATGCATGAAGAATCTGTACAAGGAAATTGAATCTATACATGGCAAGTCTACTATATTAAATCCCTATAATTATGTTAAACCATATAGAGGCAGAAAATGCAATAGTGTCGTTGACTATGTCTTGCTATATTGATCCGGATCTAGTGCTGGCAGTGACTCCTTACAGCTAGAATGAATTGTTTCCTTATTACTCTTAACACCCTCTCGCAAGCTAAGTGTGGGTGGTGGCACATTTAGCTTGGAACAGAAAAATAGAAACTGAGGTCGTGAGAGACTTCTGGTGAAAAGATCAGTAATCTAAAAAGCAGAGGGAACAAATTGAACATGAAGATGACTAGCGGCAACCTTCTCACACACTAAGTGATAGTCAAGAGCAATGTGTTTAGACCGATTGTGAGAGACAAGATTGTAAGACATGAAAATGGCACTTTTATTATCACATAAGATAGTAGCTGGGACTACAGGGAGACGAAGCTCCTAGAGAAGATGAGACAGCCATGTGAGCTCAACAGCAGTGATAGCAAGAGAATGATATTCATGTATAGCACTAGAGCGAGACACAATGGGTTGTTTCTTGGCATTCGAAGAAATAAGATTGCGGCCAAGAAATACTGCAAAACCAAAAGTTGAGCGCCTAGTGCCGAGGCAACCAGCCTAATCAACGTCTGAGTAGGCCAACAACCTTTTTTCAATGTCAGAGTAAATGGTCAGACCAAAATGAAGAGAACCTTTGATGTAGCGAAGGATACGTTTAACAGCTTGATAATGCTCCTCTGTAGGGGCATGCATAAATTGACACACCGTGTTAACACTATGAGCAAGATTAGGACGTGTGATTGTCAAGTATTGTAGAGCACCAACAATAAAACGAAAATGTGTGAGATCTGCATAAGGAGAACCATTACTAGAGAGGTGTTGTCCCACAACCATGGGTGTGGAAACTGGTTTACAATCAACCATGGATGCCCGCTCAAGAATATCAAGAGCATATTTGGATTGGCTCAAGAACAATCCTTGAGGAGTGTGATGAACTTCAATGCCCAAAAAATAATGCAAGTGACCAAGATCTTTCATGGCAAATTCATTGCTAAGACGAGCAATGAAATCCTTGAGGAGATGTGGATTGCTACCAGTTAAAACAATGCCATCAACATATATGAACAAGTAAAGAGTGCTAACTTTCCGTTGATAAACAAAGAGAGAAGAGTCGACGCGGCTGCAATGAAAACCAAATTGTAGCAAGAAAGTGCTACAACAGTGAAACCAAGCCCGTGGAGCTTGTTTAAAGCCATAAAGAGCCTTATTGAGGCGACACACATGATTAGGGTAGCGAGGATCAACATAACCTGGGGGTTGTTCCATAAAGAGTTCTTTATTAAGAATGCCATGTAAAAATGCATTCTTGACACCAAGTTGCCGAAGAGACCAACCAGAGGTGACAGTAAGTGATAAAATAAGGCAAACAGTTGCGTGTTTAATGACGGGACTGAAAGTCTCATTAAAGTCGAGACCAGCTTGTTGTGTGTAGCCTTTGGCGACAAGACGTGCTTTATAGTGCTCAACGGAACCATTAGGCAGCAATTTGGTTTTGAAAACTCAACGATAGCCAACAATATTTTTGTGAGATGGGCGAGGAACCAAAGTCCAAGTGTGATTTTGCTGAAGAGCTTGAATTTCTTCCTCCATTGCTGAGAGCCACTCAAGATGCTTAGAGGCAGACTTGAAACCGTGTGGCTCTTTAAATGTAAAAAGAGGTTAAGAAAATGAAGTGTCTGAAAACGGAGCGAGGCAATGGTAGGCTTTTGGTTTGTGAACACCAGCCTTGCTTCTAGTGATCACAAGATATGAATTAACCAGTGGTGCTAGTGGAGGAAGAGAGGAGGTCACTGGTTCAAGAGTAGGAGGAGATGTTGGAGAAGCTAGTGGAGGAGCAGAAGCTGTGACAGAGGAAGGTGGGATGGAAGACACAAAATCAGTAGTACAAGAAGGGCATAGGCGAGTGGAAAGTGAGCTTGATGCAGGCCTAGGAGTGGTAAAGATAGAACCTGCAAGAGAAGAACCATTAAAGCTGCAAGACAGAGAAGGTGAAGACATAGGAAAATCGGAAAAGAAAACATGATTAGATAAAGAAGAAGAAAGAGAAGAAGAGGAGGATGTGGCAAAGGGAAAAACAATTTCGTCGAACACTACATGACATGAGATGTACACACACTGAGTGCGATGATCCAAACAACGAAACCCTTTATGTAAAGTACTATAGCCAACAAAAACACAAGGAATGGATTTAGGTGAAAGTTTATTATTAGCATAATTACGAAGATAAGGAAAATAGAGGCAACCAAAGGTATGCAACATGAAGTAAGAAGATACTTTACCATACAAGACTTCAAAAGGAGAGGCGCCGTGAAGAATCGATGTTGGGAGTCGATTGATGACATAAGTGGCTATGACAAAAGCTTCCACCCATAAGCTTGATAGAGCTTGAGAGTGAAAAAGAAGAGTAAGGCTGGTTTCAGTAATATGTCGATGTTTATGTTCAGTGGTGCCATTCTGATTTAGAGTGTAAGGACATGCAAGGCGCTACTAAATGTCACACTGAGCTAAATGATGTTTGAATTTAAGATTAGTGAATTTAGTTCCACCATTAGCTTGAAAAGCTTTAATAGTCCTAGAAAATTGATTTTCGACAAGCTTTTGAAAATGTATGAAAACGTCGAAAAAAATCAGATTTGTGGCGTAGAGGATAAAACCAGGTAAATCTACTATGATCATCAATAAAAATAACATAAAAGCAAAACCAGATAAGGATGCAACTGGAGATGGACCCCATAAATCACAATGAATAATATCAAGGGGATACAAACTACGTGTATTATTATTTAAGAAAGGAAGTCTATGGCTTTTGCCAAGTTGACCACTAGAACAAACATTGGAATTAAAAGAACCAACAATACAAATGACACCATTTTTATTTAAACGTTCAACGGTTTTAGGAGAGGAGTGGCCAAGATGAGCATGCCAGATCTCAAATGAAGCACGTGCATGCGGGATGTTGACGAAGAAGTGTGAGGAAAGCTTGTTGACCACGATCAAGAACATAGAGTCTGTTCGTATGTCTACTGGTGCCCAACACCGCCCCTGTTTGAAGGTCCTGTATAGTAAAATCAGAAGCAACAAATATAACACGACAATTGAGGTCTAACGTAAGACTACTGATAGAAATAAGATTCTTGGTTAGTTCAGGAACAACAAGAATATCACGCAAAGAAAGGGAATTAAAAGAATTAAGGGCAGAAATTGAACCAGTATGGGTGATGGGAAGAGATTCTCCATTGCCAACAAGAACTCCATCATTACCAGAATAGGGAGTAGCATTATCAAGTGCATTGGCATTGTTGGTTATGTGAGAAGTTGCACCACTGTTAGGATACCAATCTAGATTTGAAGGGTCTTGAATGGAACAAGAAAAGAAAGCCTCTGTTAGGTGGGCTGCCTGCCCATATCGCTTCCAACAAACAATGGCAACATATCCCTGCTTTCCACAAATTTGACAGAGTGGTTTGTTGTTGGAGGATGAGCAAGATCGAGAATTTGAATTGCTGTTGTGGGAAAAATTATTGCAACCACCACCTTGGCCAGAGCAACCTCTGCCTCAATTATTATGACCTGCACGTGTTGAGAAATTTCCAGCACACTGAATAGTGAACAGTACGGCATGATCAGATTGAGTTTCAAATGATTTAACAAAAAGATCGTGGCTTTGGGCCTTGGGCACAACATCCTTGAAGCTGGGAATTGGAGAATAGGACATAATGGTGGTAGAAAATGAAGAAAATCTAGCATCTAAGCCTCGGAGGAACTAGTGGACTTTGTTGGTATCATCCATAGGACAGCCCATGGCTGAAAGTTGATCACACACAGTCTTAAAATACTGAGAATATTCAGCAACGGATCTGGTGCCTTTCTTGTTCAGTTGAAGTTCATCCTTCAACTGAAGTTCTCAAGTTTTGGATTTATGAGAGAAAGAAGCTTCAAGAGCTTGCCATGTTTCACAGGAAGACATGAGACCAACAATCTCACTCATTGCTTCTTCAGTCAGAGAAGAGCAAATTAGACTGAGTATCAACTAGTCACTCTGCTTCCACTTGGTATATTCAGGGTTTGAAACCACTGTGTCGTCTTTGTCAGAAATAGTAGATGGCGGTTCTGTGGCCGAGCCATCAACATAGCCAAGAAGGCCTTGACTTCTAAGGAGAGGAAGAAACTGACTCCTCCATAGAAGATAATTTGTTGAGGAAAATTTGATGGTGATCATGTGTACCATCGTATTGAAGGTTAGAGGGCTAGGAGAAGAAGTGGTTGAATCCATTGCTTTTATACCATGAAAAGATTTGTTAAAACCTTAAGAGAGATAATGGAGAAACCCTCAACTTAAATTGTTAAGGAGGGTTCACTAACTTTTATATAATGCAAGAAGAATTTGTACAAGGAAATTGAATCTATACACGACAAGTCTACTATATTAAATCCCTATAATTATGCTAAACTATATAGAGACAAAAAATGCAATAGTTCTGTTGACTATGTCTTGCCATATTGATCTGGATCTAGTGCTGGCAATGACTCCTTAAAGCTAGAATGAATTGTTTCCTTATTAGTCTTAACAGGTTCAACCCGACCCATGTGGGTTGGGTTGAATTTTTTTTAACCCATCATGGTGGATTGGGTCAAAAAATCCCCTTAACTCAACCCAACCCAACCCATGCACACCCCTAGCTATGGCTCTATTCTCATTTATGGTGTAATAGGGATTGATTTGACTTGTCAAATGTTGATGGGTTCGATTTGGGTTCATCTTCAATGGTCCACCACAACCACCCCCCACGGTATCTTAGATTGATTATGTTTCGTAAGAGGGTGTTTGGTTTAGGAAAAATTATTACTTAAAATTCAATTTTCATCGGCCAATTTTCAAATTTTGTATGCCCCACCGATGCAAATGTTGTTTGGCATAATTCTCTCGCTCAATTCTCCTCCCTCGTAACTCAAAATATCGAGGTAAAATGATGAGAATTGAGAACAATTTTTTTGGTGTTTTTTTTTAAATTTTAAGCTATGAGTTAAGTACCATTTTGGTAATTAAACATGAATGATGGGACTCAGTTCAACATGTTGTCACACTCAAAATCAGACACCTAACATGAGTTTGGTTCAACTTTTTGATACTGTTCATTTTGCAAAAGTGGCGGTTTCAAAATATACGGTATGAAACTGAGCTTTTTTTTAAAGCAAAATGTTTGGTAAAAGTTGTTAAAAAATGTTTTTTGTAAAAGCTAAATGTTTAGGTAGCACTTATCAAATTTGTTGATTGAGGTGTAAATTACCATAAAGGACAATATATATATATATATACACACACACTATTAATAACAGGATTCTTGATTTGTTTTCAAATTTTTTGCATACTAAAATTCATTCATACAAATTCTTAAACTCTCTAAAATACATTTATCTTTTAGTTAAATAATTTTAAATTAAAATACACAAATTGGTTAAAAAAGTAATTTATTTGTCCTTAGTTTTAGGTTTTTTTTCCTTAGTTTTAGGTTTTTTTTTCCTTTGTCTTCTCCATTCAATCTAAAACTTAAGATACTATCTCTATATCATTTTTAAACATTATTTCACGTTATCTTATCTCTTTCTTTAAAAAACAAAATATACATGGTTATATATCACTTTTAAACATTATAACACTAAACCAAATATATATATATATATATATATAAAAGAAAATTATTGCACTTGCAAAATGTGTTTGATGATCCAAGTATGTATATATATATATAACAATTATTTGTTTTAATTATCAAATTTGATTATTAGATTAAAAAAAATGATGTTGTGATGGAGTTATGATGAGAATCAATAACTTGTCACTTAAGCATTATTACAAAATTATTGTGAAAATATTGTGTTAATAATAGCACAAATTTATATATTTTTTTAGAGTCAGTCTATTGTACCCCTTATATTTTTTAGTGGGTACGGTATCCAACCAAATCTAAATTGTTAATTAGTGTTATTTTAATAGTGACTGTTGATTTATGTTTAGTGTGAAACCTGTTACCGGTAAGCTAGGTCAGTATATAAAAGCCAGAAACGGAAACGAAAAACGGTGGGTCTCTCTCAACTTCATATCCTCTCTCTCTCGTGTGCTTCCCTTAAAAAAACTCGGATTGATTCTTCTTCCATGTCAGTCAATTTCTTCACTTCATCCCATCCACGTCCTCATTTACTCACTACTGAGGGTTTCTTAAAGGATCAAATTGTTTTGATTTTGTTTAAGGTAAGTATCAAACAAATCCCTAATTTCTCTGTCATTGTTTTGTTCCCTTTTTTCTTTTTAAATTGTTGAAAGAATTTTGGAATTTCGCTCTTAAATTTCATTTCACTGTAACGTTGGCACACTTTTGCGCTGGTGAGGTACCAATTTTGTTCTTTCTTATAAGTGGCACAGAAAGTATTGGTTGAAATGCTTCTTGGGGATTCAGTTTTTCCAAAACTTGCTGTTGTGGCTTTGTGTTCTGCTCATTAGGGGGTGTGGGTTCTTGTTGGTGTGCTATTGAAATTTTATTTTTATTTTTATTTTTTATTTTATTGGTTAGTAGGGGAAAAAGGTAACACTTGTGTATTCAAGGTGGAAGGGTTTTTATAAAGAAATAATTTTTTTCTTTTATGTCCTAGGGAGGACACGGGTATAGAGTTGCTATTTCTTTGTTTCTATTTCATTTCTTTTCTATGTGATGTACATCTAAGCTGTAATTCTGTAGCTGTAGCAGCATCTTGGAATCAAATTTTGAGTGTTTTCTAGCTTTAAAGTTTGACAGCTTTTGTGTTGCATTTTGGCTAGTACAAAATTTGGTTTTTTGTACTTTTTCTTGCTATTTGTCTTGTTTTGAGAATAACATCTCAGGTTGTTTTTGGTATCTGTGCTCATAAAATTTTCTGATTTATCAAAAAAATATTTTAAGAGAACGAAATTTTTTTAAACATCTTGTAATTTTATATTGACATATTGAATTAGTCAATAGCATTTTCAGATGGCTAACTAGGGTAAAACAGACTGCTACTTTTGATGCTAGTGCTTACTTAATGGCAAGCTTTTCTTTATGACTATCTCACTAGGTAAATTGAGCTGTATCATATTCATATCTTCATATCAACAAATTCTTATTTTACTTTTTGAAAATTTGTCCATATGAAATAAAGAGAGCAGGATCCCCGGGGAAATGTTGTTGAGAACATTTCTAATGCCATTAGTTATGTTTTGTGCTTAGTCCAACAAGTTGATACACAAATAAATTTTAGAACTTGAAAGATACACACTAAATTTTCTTTTCTTTTCATTTAGTACTTTGAGGTCAAAGCACCGGATGGATGGTTTGTGTTTTAATTTTAATTAGGCAAGATAACTAAGAATGAAAAAGAAAATTTATAGGAAAATTAGGAGCAATTCTTAACTAGTAAGTTTTTCTAACAATTTTTTTTTTTTTTAACTAGTAAGGGATTCTCTTTTGTTTTTGTTTTTTACAAAATTATCGTTTGGCTTTGTTTTATGCCTAGAAGCTACTTGATTATTTCATTAAGTCATTCATGTAATTATACTATTAATTATTTTTTAACCTGCTAGTGGACATGTTGATTATCAGCCCTGCACATTCCTTTTATTTAAATTTGTATTGTTGAGTTTTCAAAAAAAATTATTTGTAAAAGCAAAGTAACGTTGTTTTGTAGAATTTTGTGCACTTGTTGTGAGGCTCTTAATTCCTGATTTTAGTTTAACTTTGTTGTGTGTATAATCTTAGCATTGATCTATATACATTAGATACATAAATATATTTTATTTTAATACTAATTTTGGGAATGCATAGGAGATATTTGTGAAATTGTCTATTACAAACTTTGAAGTGACGTTAAGCTATTTTTTATGCATGTTGTGCAGTCTTGAGGGTAATTTGTTAGATTGAGAAATGCACCAGGCTGCTCTCTAAATTGGCTAATTCCCTTCACTTCCCACTCATAGAAAATAAGGATCCAATTCGGGGGGGATGTATTAGTTTTTGAATTTCTTTTATGTGAGGGATGTATTATAATGTTTTTGCTTGCCTTTTTAGTAGCATATCCTATGACGTTCAAAAACACACTATTTTGACATATGGAACTTCTCCATGTGCTTATTTGACAGTAAGCTTTGTGTAGCTTACTGCATTAAAGTTTATGGCTATAAACAGTCTATGTTGAACATTGCACTCTATCTTGTTTAACAGAATTTTATGAAGTGTATTGTTAGAGTAACCTTGGCTAATTTAGTTCCTACTCTTTTTAGCTAAGCACCTATGACTAAAGGTATGTATTAGATAGCTCATATTGCTATTTAAACAATACAGGTTGGACCTTTCAGGTCCTCTGTATTAGATAGCTCATATTGCTATATTTAAACAATACAGGTCCTCTTTATTTGTTACAAGAATTACAATGCTAAAGGGTTGCTCTCTTTAGGTGGATACATCTTAGAGTTGTCAATTGGTGATTCATAACATGTAGCTTGACCTCTCTTTCACAAAATTCAGAAGTGCCAAAAATTAGTTAGTCTGACACTCTGTAATTGATTTTTTTATTTTTTTGGCTGTTGTCCGAAAAATTGAATTGTTTTTAGGTATTGGGAACCTTATTACTTTGCATCAGTAGGATTTGGGAATGGTGAAATTAGATGATGAGAATAGATTGAAGGAGAAATAGGAGGTGAGAGCTTGAAAAAATATCGTGTTGATTATGTTCTGTACCAAAGGGAAGCTTTTTTAGTATTCCATTGATTTCAGGTTTATACTTCCATTACAACATTTTTTTTTTTTTTTTGACATTTTATTACTAGTAAAAAGAGTAGTGTGCATGAAATTGTCGGATTGTAAGCAATTTGGCACAAGTTAAGCTTGGAGAAAGAACTTAGTTTCCATTACATGCTCATTTCCTTATAATTTATGGGTGTCATCCTTTGTTTCTCTTAGATAGTTATGAAGAATCTGATTTATAGTTCTAAATTTTGATAAGAGAGTTTTAACAATGATATCATGTATATTTTATGCCAAAGTCTCCAACCCCAATGAAGATGGAATATTATGGATTTATGGGCTTGTATCAATTATCTTTGTAATTAATAGAGAGATGATGAACACCACTAGGGTTTTTTTTTTTTTTTTTAGTAAGCATTAGTTGGTGCAGCTTTGCAGTACACTTTTTTTTTTTTTTTTTTTTTTTTTTTATATATATGAAATAGAGCATATATTGTTAAGATTTGAATATAAATTTTAAAAATTATTCGAAGGTGTTTGAAACTAATACATTAAACAAATATTAGTTTTTCCTTTGGCATCAAAGTTCAAACTTCAAAGAATGGCAAGAGAGAAGTTTCCATTAAGATGGTTTCCTTCCCTTTATAGTGCTGAAATACCTGTCATCTCTCTTATTTGGCCTGCATGTTGTAATGCTAAACTTCATCTGTGATCTTGACACTAGAACTTTCCTTTTAGTAATTATAATTGAACTATTTTATTATGATTCATAATGTTGTTATCACCTCCTTGATATTTTCCCCCTTCAGTTCTGATTTGATAATACCATTCTATATAATAGAGCAAGGACAATCCATTGGGAGTTAATGCATTGAAGTGGTGCTAAAGGACTCGGCTTTGTCATATTGCTGACAAGAAGATAAGTAGTGCTTATGGTCATATTGGGTTAGGAGAGAGGAGTTGCAAATGATGAAAGACCTGTAATTGCCCCCTCCCCCCATTTTGAACTAATAGCTTGTGCAAACCTTGATTAAAGCTAGGATGAAAACTTTCTTTTATATGATGAATATTGTAAATACTATTGTAGTTTAGCATCCATCAAGCTAATAGATTTTGTAATCTATTTGTTTAATTACTATAAGTAAGTTCATAGCATCATTTTTTAGTAAGTAAAGATACTTTAAATTAATACTATAAAGTATATGTGACAAAAGAACTGTCAAATTTGATATTAGAACTGCACAATATGATAATGGAACCATCAAATTCGAGAAACAAATAAAGGAACAACCAAATGTAACAAAATAACTATTAAATGTGATGTTGGAATTGCACAATGTAAGGATGGAACTGTCAAATATGAGAAAAAAGTAAGGGAACCACCAAATGTGAGAAAAGAACTGTCATATGTGATGTTGGAATTGTACAATGTGAGAATGAAAGTGTCAAACGTGAGAAAAAAAGCAAGAGAACCACCTAATGTGACAAAAGAGCTATCACATGTGACAAAAATAGAACTAATGCGATGTTAGTACTACTTAATATGACAATAGAACCATCAAATTTGAAAATAAAATAAAATAAAGGAACCACTATATGTGACAAAAGAATTGTCAAATGTGATATTGAAATTGCACAATGTGATGATATAATCGTCAAATGTGAAAAAAAATAAGGGAACCACAAATGTGAGAAAAGAACTGTTAAATGTGATGCTAGAACTGCACAATGTGAGGAAGAAACTATCAAATGTGAGAAAAAAAAGTAAGGGAACTACCAAATGTGAGAAAAGAACTATCATATGTAATATTTGAACTACACAATGTGAGGATGAAGCAGTCAAATATGAGAAAAAAGTAAGGGAATCACCTAATGTGACAAAAGAATTATAACATGTGACAAAAATATAACAGATGCGATGTTGGTACTGCTTAATATGACAATGGAATTATCAAATTTGAGAAAAAAATAAATAAAGAAACCACAATATGTGACAAAAGAACTATCAAATGTGATATTGGAACTGCACAATTTGATAATGGAACCGTCAAATGTGAGAAAAAAATAAGGGAACCACCAAATGTGAGAAAAGAACTATCAAATGTGATGTTGGAACTGCACAATATGAGGATGGAATCGTCAAATGTGAGAAAAAAGTAAGAGAACCACCAAATGTGAGAAAAGAACTCCCACATATGATGTTGAAATTGTACAATGTGAAGATAGAACCATCAAATGTGAGAAAAAAGTAAGAGAACCACCAAATGTGAGAAAAGAACTGTCACATGTGATGTTGAAACTGCACAATGTGAAATCAGAACCGTCAAATGTGAGAAAAAGTAAGAGAACCACTTAATGTGACAAAAGGATTGTCACATGTGTCACATGTGACAAAAGAACTGTCACATGTGACAAATATAGCAATGTTGGTACTACTTAATATGACAATGGAATCATCAAATTTGAGAAAAAAATAAAATAAAAGAACCACTATATGTGACAAAAGAACTGTCAAATGTGATATTAGAACTGCACAATGTGATAATGGAACTGTCAAATGTGAGAAAAAAATAAGGGAGCCGCCAAATGTGAGAAAAGAACTGTCAAATGTGATATTGGAACTGCACAATGTGATGATAGAACCGTCAAATGTGAGAAAAAAATAAGGGAACCACCAGATGTGAGAAAAGAACTGTCACATGTGATGTTGAAATTGCACAATATGAGGATGGAACCGTCAATTGTGAGAAAAAAGTAACGGAACTACCAAATGTGATAAAAAAACTGTCACATGTGATGTTGGAACTGCATAATATAAAAATAAAACTGTCAAATGTGAGAAAAAAAGGTAACTTAATATAGCAAGTTACCTATTAGTGGCTAATGTACTTCTTCTTCTTCTTCTTCTTCTTCTTCTTCTTCTCTTTATTTATTTATTTATTTTTTGGTACCGATGAATTACCTATTTTTTATATGGATTTCGCTAATGTGTGTCCTAAGGGCACACAATAATTAACTATTTTTTGAAAAAAAATTTCTCAGAAACTTAAAAAGTATTAACATATTTTTCAATTTTCGAGAAAATATTTTCAAAAATTGATGGTTTAATGTGTGCCCTTGAAGCACATATTAACCAGACCCTTTTTATATTTCTAGATTGCCTTACATAGTTACAAGACACCAGACGACCGACGTAAACATTTACCCTTTTTTTCCTTCTCTTTTTCTCATCCACTCATTACTTCCCATTCCCATAAATATCTTCTCCTCTTCCTTCTCTTATTATCCTCCAGAATCTTCTACCCAAGCTTTACTTCTTTTCTTTATTTTGAGCAAAACCAAAGCTTTTCTTCTTTATTCTTCACCCCTCTCTCTTTCTCCATATATAACCCCAAAGCAGCTCTAGAGGTTTATGACTAATTGATATAAACACCTCTCTCTCTTTCTGTAGACCCAAAACCAATTCCAATCTCTCTCTCTCCGTAACCCAAAAATTCTAATTCCTAAACCCATGAACTAGTTCATTGCAATTTGCTTATCTTTGAAGGATTTTCTGTAAGTATTTTGTGGTTAAATCATAGCAATTTGCTTATCTTTGAAGGATTTTCTGTAAGTATTTTGTGGTTAAATCATAGCAATTTGCTTATCTTCGTATGATTTTATGTGGGTATCACTAGTTTGTGGTTAGATCATTGCAGTTGCTTTATCTTCGTATGATTTTTCAATAAATATCTTATTGTTAGAGATGGTAAAATGAAGAGTTTATGAGAAAGCTGAGGGTATTTTAGAGAACGAAATGGGAAATTAGGCATAATTTCCCAACTATCTAGTTAGTAGGTTCGGTTTTGAAAGAAATTAAGTTACTAACATCTTGAGTTTAAGAGACTCGATTTTGAGGGTGTAAATCGAGTCTCACAGAGTCGGTTTTGATGTTCGGGTGACATCTGATGTGGCGTTCTTGCCACTTGGCATCCATCTGGAAATCGAGTCTTAGAGACTCGATTTCCATTTGGGTGTGACGTGCCTTTTGACGTGGACTGATGTGGACCCACGTAGAAGCCACCTAGAAACCGAGTCTATGACACTCGATTCCTAATAGGTGATTTTTTGAATTTAACGCTCTCTCCAATCTCATTCACCCACTCACTCTCTCAGCCTCATCAGTCAAACCCTCTCCCTCTCTCAGCCTCACCGACCCCGTCCCACTCTCACTCACCCTCTCACTCTCTCAGCCTCACCGACCCACTCTCACTCACCTTCTCCTTCTCTCACTCTCTCAGCCTCACCGACCCAGTCTCAGTCACCCTTTCACTCTCTCGCTCACCGACCCACTGTCGCACGTCCCTGTCACCCTCTCTACTCTCTCACTCACCCTCTATTATCACTTAGTCTCCAGTCTACGCAGTATCTGGAAAAAAAAAAAAGAAAGAAAAGAAAAAAGGTGAGTCCCTTTATGCATGTTGCAATGTAATCAGTTCGTTTTTTTTTTTTTTTTTCTATTTTGGTTTTTGTATTGAATTTCTAATAGAATTGTTAAAAAAAGAAAGAAGCTTTATTGTTTTTTGAGATTGAATTGGTATGTGGAATTGGATTATGTTTTTGGGTTTGTTTATATCTGCTGAGGATTCAATTTTAGTGCTTTGTTGATCAAAATTTAGTTTTATCTAAGTTTAATTTGGTCAGTTATGGTAAGTAGCCGAAAAATTTTAGTCCAATATAATCATTATTTGTACCTGCATTTTATGATAAAATTTTGATTTTTAGTGGTAGATTGATTAAGCCGATATAATTTTGTGGTGATTTTGTTGCCTAATATGTTATGCTTGCATTGATTTGTTGAATTTAGGGGTACTAAAGTTGGTTGTTTTTCAATGAATTTGAACCGAATCTTTTTTGGATTGATGGACGCAGACTAGGATTTGATAATTAGACCAGGGAATTTATAATCCTCCTTAGGTATATCTCTGTCAATGGAAATTGGAAATAAATGTTGTGAGGATATCCTTATTGACCAGTCTTCCCTTATAGATCTTGGCAGGAAAGGTGACACCAATTCTCTCTCGATCAATAATATCGCTATCTGGGTTATAAGCTACTCCTAGTTCATCCATCACCCTCTTCACATCCGATTCGCTTAGTTTTTCATCCTCTAATAACTTCCCAGTCATTGCCAACTTTGTCCGAAACTTCCATCTAGTGAATGTATTCGCAACCAACTTTGAGAAGAAACTGTGGCTGAGTAGTTTAGTACTTAAATTGAATTAATTATAATTTGATAATAGCAATTTGTTAGTTGTTTGTTTAATTGATGTTAGTGGCTTGGATAATTAAATTAAATTATCATTATAAACTTGTTTAATTTATCAATTTGAGGTATTGAGGTTCTAAAATTTAATATTCAGGATTTCATATTTCATATTAACTTATGGGAGAAAGATTTACAATTGATGCAAAAATGACCTCTCATGTTGTTTGCACCAATTTAGTTTAGCATAAATTATAAGTGATTTGACCATAGGAACAACAAATAGGACAAGCACTTAGAATTGGAGAAAAGAACAGCCAAGTATCCATAAATAGCAGACTAAGTAAATTACAATAAATTCACTAAAAATCCATTTTTCTTAAGACATGATTTTATCACTTTCCATAGCTCTTTACTTTGCAGTTGTCAATTTTGACAATGCATTGAAATGAGAAAGGAAAGACACACACACACACAGAATGCGAGAGAGAGAGAAGCTTTGACCATAGGAACAACAAAAAGACAAGCACTTAGAAATGGAGAAAAGAACAGCCAACTATCCATAAATAGCCGACTAAGTAAATTAATATAAATTCACTAAAAATCCATATTTTCTTAAGACGTGATCTTGTGATAAAGAATGAATTGAAGACAGCATACCATCTTATCCGTGTTGTATCGAGCAGCATAACCAATACCAGACTTCCGATGCTGACTAGCCCAAAACACTTCACCACCAAAAGACAAATTGGGGGTCACACTCTGAAAAACATAAAGTTATTTCAGTAGAAGACCATTAAATGGTATTTGCTACACCAAACTATAAAAAGGAAAACACCAAAAAAAAAAAAAAAAATAAAGGTCGATATGTCTTGCTATGGCAATCATGATTTTAAACTGATAGGCAGCTTAGGTTTGGTCAATACTCTAGTCTTTTGGAAAGGTACACATCCTGTTAAACTTCAACATTATATTTCTGGTCCATTGCTGTGTGAGTATCACTAAGTTCCAAGATTTGTGATACACCATAGGTGAGACACACCTATAATGGCCTTGATAAGATTCAAACATTTCTGACTATTTCCCAAAATTAAAACCTAATGTAAGTACCCTCAAATCCTCTAAAAAGCACCTGCCTAAAAGAAAAAACAATCAAGTTTCCTTTTTTCTTTGACCATTAAGCCAACCAAACCCTTTTCCTATCGATGATGATGCTTAGCTCACTAATGCAGGATAGCCTAGGCTTCACCGCAACAGTCCCACAGCAAACCTTAGGCTTCACCACCTAAGTGTTGTTTGAAATCAACACCAAACCTAAAAGCATTTTCACAAGGAAATCTTTGATTCATAATAATAGTCTCCATACAAAATAAATCATGGAGCTTTATAGAGCTTCACCAATTAAAGAGATAAAGATAATGACTAATCCTAACTGAACTCAAATACTAAATTAATCCCTATATAAGAATATGAAATTTAATCCCTATCACAACTTAATTAAATAATAAAAAACTTAAAATCTGATATAATCCAATTAAAATAAATTAAATATTGAAACAATTTCTGGTTGGGCTCCCGCATCACTCACCTACATCAATATTAGCCAACCCCAATCTCTAATCTAATGAGTTATCCAGCCGAAGTTGGGCTTGGGAGCAGGTTCATGTTCTCTCATGTTTGATAAAATAATAAATGTAACAAGTGCTGGTACTTTAAAGGCTCCCTTTTAAAAAATGATTTATGATCAATGACCTTGAATGGTCGTGGCAGAATCAACTTATCTTCATTCTTTTATCTTGCAAATGTGTTAGTTTTCTTCTGTCCAACAAGCTCAAGAGTAATTATGTTTACCCATATGTGGGTAAGTGCAATATTTTAAAGAGGTTGGTAATTCATTTTCAACCTAATTCATAGGTAGATGAAGTTACACTTCCCCCAATGAACTTTTCTGCTAAGTGCTAACTTGGTTGTGTGTGTATTTAAATCTTATCTAGAAGAAATCTTAACGAGATTTGAGCCAACTGCCCTATCAATTTCCGGTCACATCTACTCTACTCCCCCCCTACTCTCCCTCCCACTCCCTCCATCCAATTCAGCCCTAGTCTTCAATAAATTCAATAAGACACATTGGTCATAAATTTAGTGAATTGTAGTAAAAAGATCTCCCAAGATTAGATGTCAAGGAAATTGCTGTATACAATTGGGTGCAAATTTGGTAGTAACTAAAAAATTTGAAGGCAATGAGCAATAGAGCAACAACAACAACCAATCCTCAGCCCCAAAATTTTGAGGTCAGCTATGAATCCTCAACAAACATATATCTTGAATAAGAATAAGAAAACCATGACAGTTACACATACCAAAACAAAAAAGATCGGTAAAACTTAGGTAAATCAGACAGAGTATGTATATGTACATACATTATGTTATCAAGGAACTTGATTTTTTTCAACATGTACAGATTCAGGCACAAAATTGAGCATTTGGACGAGTCCTAATTTGGACAAAATCAAGCATTTGGTATTAAAAAAAAAAAAAAAAAAACAAAACAAAATTAACAGAGAGAGAGAGTGTGTCACTATATTGTAACTGGCACCGCAGTCTTCCATTTTAAAACTATAAATTTCATAAAGCCTAGTTTGAGTCAAAGTGTCAAACTCAAGGTCTAAAGCTACAGGTTCAATCAAAACTGTCATGTTAGAGAAAGAGTACTGAACCTAAAGAAATGGTAAGTATTTCCACCATTGGATTTAGTAAATACTCAAATCTTAAGCCATAACAAAGATAACAAACCCATGTTCAGTTTGATAGTTAAAAGCAAAAGCTACAGTCAGAAACTGCACAAAACAAAGCAAAACAGAATAAGAAAAGGCATCTTATTATTTTGTACAACATAGTTCAGACCCACAAAAGCAGAACAGTCAGAGAAAACAACACAATAAAGTTTGAAGCATGAAGTATAATCGAAAGGTTTGATGTGTTGTGGACTTGTGGTGTCACCTTTGGCTTGGAAGTGAAGACTCACCGGAGTTGGCCGTGGACATGACTCAATTCTTTGTTTGTTTCTCTCTCTCTCTCTCTCTCTCTCTCTCTCTCTCTCTCTGAGTATCTTTCTCCTAGTTCCTTCAATACATAGGCATTCTCTAGATTTTTTTTCTTTAATAAAAAAAATTAGCCTTTTATGGTTGGCTCTCGTCTTTCAGCTTAAAGATTGGTAACATGTTAGATATTAATGAAAAAGACATATTCTTTAATTACTTTCTCAATTTGACATGTTGTTTTTTACTGCTTTCTGATTTTTATGAAACACTATTATAAAAAAAGAAACCTACATACAATGAAATTGTGTCACTCTCTCAACCACCCACAACCCCTATATTCATTTTGTACTCTTTGGCCTTTTCCATTGCAACCTTGACCGAAACTGGCACTTCCTTAGTGCCACCGCCACCAACACCTTCACCATTGGCATTTACAGTACTCTCACCAGAAACCTCAACTGGGTTCTGCTCAATTTTCGAAACCGGTTTTGATTGCAGTCACTTCTTTTACGACTCAAAGAAGCCGGTTTGGGTTTTGGAGTGGCTTCTGGTGAATTTGGTGAAATGGGTTTTGAAGATTCAGCATTGGATTGGTTTGTAGAGGATGAGAGCTTGAATGGTTTGAATGAATTGGATTTGTTAAGGTTTGCGAGGAGAAAATGGGGAACGAAATGGGAAATTAGGCATAATTTCCCAACTATCTAGTTAGTAGGTCCGGTTGGGTCATTGAAACCATTCAAGCTCTCAATGACCCAATCGAGAATTCTAATGGATAAGCTAGTGTTTGTCAACAAGTCCATTTTAATTTTCTTATTTTCTGTACTAAGTCAGTCTTTAATACTCAATGCGAGAACCACTTCACTAATCAGCTAGATAATATGATCTCCTATACTCCTGTTGAATCTTTTCGTACATAAGCATATGTTAAACCTAGTACAATTATTAATAAATTGTTAATATAGGCTCAAATTCTATAGTTTTTGTGTTAAAAAACTAAAATCAAATCCAGTACGAACTAGGGACTATTGATTGACTAATTTAATTGCAGATCAATTCAATTAGTCAGCCCATATTTTTTTTACTTTCCATTCAAAAATCATAGGCAAGACAAATGATTGACTTGCAGTAGCAATAATTTTATCATGGTCTATAACAGGCTCTCTATATGTGGAGTAAAATATGTGTAAACGTGCACTATGGTCCATCTCCATGTTGTTTGATTGAGGAGCAAACCTCATCTTATAAACTTCTTGGTGGATTGCTAGGCCTTCACATGGATAGGATGCCAAAAATGTAGACCAAAACCATAGAACTATTGTCAACATCATTGTACTGCTTTCCCATGCGTATTTCCCTTCTCGGGTGACACCCTCACATGCAGTTTGTATTTTGGGAGGAACAATTTCAATGAGGCTAAGCTATGATATTTATTCGATATTAATTTTTTGGGTTTTAGGGGAAGATAATAAAGTACTATTAATATATAAGCGAGGTATAGATATACAGTGGAAAACTTTCCTTAATTACTTTGTCTTCTTTGGCATGTTGCCGCATGACAGTTGGCATATATGTGGTCCAATTAATGGAATGGAATCATGTGGCATTGTCTTATTAGTCCCATACATACATGCCTAATTGACTGATTGGTGTCACTTGATTGTTCAATGGTCTTGGATCCTACATATGTACTCAAACATTAATTGAACATTAACTATGAAAACAAATATGGAATAAAGTGAAAAGCTACATGATTCGGGAAATATGATACACATGATTTCAATGTTTACATCTTCAAAGACCAATGATATATGATATGGATAATGTTTATGACACATGGGACATATTAAACTAAAATCAATGTTCATTTTGGATAGTTAGAAATATATATATTTCTGAGTTAATGGAATTCGAGCGTTTGAACATGTGTATTTCAGCACTCAATTCCTTGAGAATGACTTCTATGTCGTTAGTAGTAACATTTTGACCTTGTACAAGTACAACATGATATTTTTATAAATTTTTTGTTTTTTGTTTTTTGTTTTTTTTTGTTTTAGGGGAATCTTATAGTAATAAGTTCATTCGATCCATTTTCCTTGTTTCATTATATATTATTATTGACAATATTTCTTAGGTTGTTTTTGTTTTTGTTTTCAATAATGTCTAGTATGTGCTAATTGCTTATCATTCTTGTTCAATATGGCTACTGCAAATGCTGGACAGATTAACCATGCGTAGCCTAGCCCCATTGACACGTTAGTGTTAACGTTGTAGGCTAACCATCGATCAGAAGCTATTTGGAATGGGCAGGTAAAACACACCACTAAAGATTTAACGAATGTACATGCATTTAATTCATACAATGTACATGCACTTGCTGTCATATGTTAATCCATGGTTATGTTTTGTGTAGGATCCAGGGTCCCTACCTGTTGTACCCGTAGTGAAGAGTTCTCCAATCGAGAGCCAATGGTGGACGATCGAGTCGTTGACATCATTAAGGCACTTGGTTTGGAGGGACTTCTCAGGACTCCAGGTAGAGAGATTGATCGTGGCCTGATAACAGTCTTAGTGGAGCGATGGCGGCCCGAGACTCACACATTCCACATGCCATATGGTGAAGTCACCATCACATTGCAGGATGTGGAGGTTTTTCTTGGGCTTCTTGTTGATGGTGACGCTATAATAGGGAGCACACAAAAAGAATGGGAGAATGTGTGCCATGAGTACCTTGGCTTTCGACCTACAAATCAAGACCATCTGCAACTTACTGGCTAGAGGATTCTCATCAAACGGCTTTTGGAGCAAGTTGCCGATCCATTGCCGCCTAATGCTGAAGACGATCAACTGCATAAGTACGCACGATGCTACATCCTAGCGCTATTGGGGGACACAATCTTCATGGACAAATCTGGTGATAGGGTGCATCTAATGTGGGTGTAGCAGTTGAAAGACCTTCGTAACCCACAAAGGTATAGTTGGGGAAGTGCTTGCCTTACATGGTTGTACCGAGAGTTATGCAGGGCAAGTGATAAGAAAGCCAATCAGATTGGTGGGTGTTTATTGTTGGCCCAGTATTGGGCGTGGGCTAGGTTCCCCTATTTGTGCCCGGCAGTTGAGCGTGGCCCACCAGTGGGTGCTTATGGTCCTCCAGTACGTGGTCCACTGTCCTTTAAGTAAGTCTATACCTTAGTAACTTCATATACAATATGTGATCATTACCTAAGCCTACAATCATGTAACTTAAAATATAAATTTTTATTTTTATTTAAAAGGGTTGTACGAATCATTTATGTCAACATTTAAAAATGTTAAACAGAGTTTCAATATATATGATTACGTTAATATACTCTAATTTTGTGATTGTCATATGGCTTGTATGTGCTCTGTTTTTATAAGGACTTTTTTATTCTAGTGATATTATTAATTGAGTAAATTTCTATAAGATTCTCTTAGTAGTTATATCTGATTACATTATAGTTTTAATCATAATATTATCTTACTAGGGAAGTTGTAGATATTGATCCCCTATTCTTGATTGTAGGTGGGTATGGGTCCCAAACAAGAAAAATAGGCCCGCCCAGGTCTTCAGGGACAGGTATCGGGAGCAAATAGCTTTAATGTTGCCAAGCCAGGTATGAAAATGCCTTGTTCAACATGTTCAAGAACAAGATATACATTTGCTAAACTTTGAAATATAAACATAGTTGCCTAATGTGTTGCATATTTGTTTTTGGGCTGTTGTAGGTGGTGTGGCAACCGTATGAAGATGAATACGAGAACCTTCCGCCGTGGTGCGTTGCAGGGAGGGCAGTGTGGATGGCAATGGTGCCGCTTGTATGTTTCCATCTAGTAGAGATACATACACCGGATCGTGTCGTTCGGCAATTTGGGATGATCCAAGAAATTCCCCGCCATGTTGACATGGACACAGTGCTTCATGCCATTGATTTGAGGGGGAAGGTCGGTGTTGATTGGATGCGGAGACATGCTATGCATATCACGGAGTGGGGTCATCACCTTCAACGGCGTTGTCAAGCAGTGCTTGCTGATATGCCTCTACAGCACGAGTACTTCGGTTGGTTCAAGGGTAACTCGAAGGTTCATCGATATCGCCGGTGCTAGACTGATTCTAATGGTAACTTCTCCATGTGTTCTACGTCTTACCGTACTTGTTACTTAGTTTACCACTGTTTAGAGAACTCTTCTTATGTGGTCCAATGTCTGCTTAGCATCAAACCTCCCTTTTAAATTGTTGTCTGCTTAAGATTGCTTATAGACGATTTTGTTGATTTACCTTATAGAGAACTTTGTTCATATGCAAATCTAATTTGGGATGCTCTAAGGTCATATCTCCTATTTCAGCCTTTAGAGTTATGGTATATATTCTTCTTTCCATTTTTATTATTTTTAATTTTTTCCTCATTTGAATTTTTAATTTGTATTTTTGAGAACATGATATCCGCTAACTACATCTTTAATACAAAAGATAATTTCAATTTAGTCCAATGTAACACTTGGTGTCCCTATAATTTACAATTATTAGTTGCCGTATCAATTTGGAACCAACCTTTATTTTACTATTGATTGGCTTTCTTCATTTTGATATTGCATTACTAATATACTTAGTTTTTCCATGTGTAGATTGAAGGATATGTCCGTATGTTGAGGCGACACCCAATGGGCACGGAGGACCACAAGGACATTATTGATGTGCTGGAGGCAGTGCATGAGATTGGCCATGTACGACCTTTCGAACCTGAGGCCTCGAATGAGGAGGCAGCTACTCCTGCGGCAGCACCTACTCAGAGGCCAAGCACTACTGAGAGCCCAAGCACGAGCACAGCTCCTGCCGAACGTTGCTCTCGTCCGCCTGTTGCTACCCCTCAGGTTGTCCCTACCCTCGATCCCTCTCCATCCATCCCACATCCATCCCTTAGCCCCACCATCCCTTCACCCACCCCACATCCATCCCTTAGCCCCACCATCCCTTTATCCACTCCACATGAGTCCCCTAGCCCTACCATCCCTTCACCCACCCCACATCCCTATCCTGGGTCTGACATTCGTCCATCCACCGCACGATCATTTCCTGAGCTGTCACCTATTCCATCCTTTGACCTGGGTATTGATCAAACCCCTCCTGACTTGCAACAGGACCCACCCTCCCACAGTATGTCCACTGGCCCTTCTTTAGCCATCGACCCACCCCATGTTCAGGTTGAGCAGCCTGTTGGGTTACCTACAGCAGCAGAAGGTCGGCCAAAACGCATATCTAAGGCACCTCCTTGTGGGACAGGGGGGCACAAACATGGACACAAAGCTGGGCCCGAGGCATCTGACGAAGGACATGCAAGACCTCCTCCTCATTATACGAGAAAGCGTAAGGTTCAAAAAAGGTAACTCAAATGATACCTTATTCCTTTAACTGGACATTTCAAGCTGGTGTTGAAAAGTACATGAAATTATTTTTGTGGCCAAAATGGTTTTAATGTACATTATTGGAACTAGGTGAATGATACAGTTGGGACATTAGCTGGAGGTAGATATTCATGTGTTTGTGAATGATACAATTGTTGCTACTGTTATCTTGGAGGTAGATATTCATGTGTTTGTGGTTATCTATGGTTCTCTTGTTCTTAATGAATACAAGTTTAATTCCCGCTTCTGTGTGCATGCATTAACAAGAGCTAACTATCTTGCTTCATGTTCTATTTCAACAGCAGCTGCAAACTTGTTGCATCAATGATTCTTTGTTGACAATATTCTTCTTGCTTCCTTAGGTCTTCTATTTCTTTATAGTTTCTCCATTTCCTAAGGCAAGTGACTTTGTTTTGAGGTTTTTTGGTTATTGGCAGTGTATAGAGATTTTCAACTTGTGATGCTAATGGTAATGAACTTTGTGCAGGTATTGAAGAAGTTGCTCAAGGATGATGCCATATCCAAAGCAAGGATTAATACTGAGGTTGGTTACTTGATACAATTAAATTTGTAAATGGTTGGTGGGTGTGTTGTTTTCCATGGCATGACTTATTTCTAATAGGTTTCTAATCTTTTTTTACTGAAAAGTCTTTTCGTCAAAATGGGCTTAAAGCTTCAGGTCGTGGGTTCACGTCATAACCCACACCGCCAGAAAAATCAATAATTGGGTTCTCAAAGTTACTCACAAGTTCATTTTTTGGAGGTTCATATGGAGGCACGTTTTCAAGTTCTGCTTCAGCAGCAGCAAGATAAAGTTAGCTTTAATGATTCTATGTTGCCGAGATTCTTCTTGCTTCCTCAGGTCTTCCATTTCTTTATATTTTTTCCTAGGGGTACTAGAAAGAAATATAAAGAAGTGGAACACTTGAGGTTGCAAGAAGAATCTCGGCAACAAAGAATCATTTTAACTAAACAGAATCTTGCTGCTGTTGAAGCAGAACTTGAAAACGTGCCTCCGTATTAGATTATTCATTTTCATACGTGGCAATTGTTGCACCTGATCGGAGTAAGCTATCAAAACGGCATGGTGCAACTTCTGTGGCTCAGGTAATTAATCTTTATTGCTTGAATTTGTACTTCATGTAGAAGTTGGGGTATCAGTTGTTCTTATGCTCTCCTTTTTGGTCATTAGCCTTTTCTTGTTAGCCTACAATTTTTATAAGGATAAACATTCTTATTCTATCCAAAGTGCTTTAATTGTTGGAGATTACAAGGGGGCAGTTGCACAGTGCATATCTGCAAATAAAATGGCTGATGCTTTAGTTATTGCTAATGTTGGTGGTGCATTTTTGTGGGAAAGCACACGGGATCAATACTTTAAGATTAGCCGATCACCATACCTAAAGGTAGTTTATTTATCTTGAATAGCCTCATTTTACTTTGATGAACATATGAAGCTATGTAAAACGATTGGAGATAAATATTTTATATCTTATCAATCGATTATTAACAATGTATTTATAATGTCTCTTTCATACATGGGGGTTTCATTTTCAGGTTGTTTCTGCAATGGTGAACAATGATCTCTTGAGCCTTGTAAATACAAGGCCCCTGAAATTCTGGAAAGAAACACTTGCTCTTCTCTGTAGTGTAAGTTTTATTACTCCTGGCAAAGATAGAGTTCTTTTTTGTGACATTCCGGCACATTGTTTACGATTTAGATGCATGGACACTTAAATCAATTTTTTTATTGAATCCAAATAAATGGTATTTTGTTGCTGAATTTCTTTCCCTGTTTCATGTTTCTTCCATTAATATATATATATATATATATATATTTCCCCTCTTAGTTTGCTAAATGGTTTATTATGATCTTGAATGCTGTGGAATGGTTATCCATTACCTTCATTTACATGGTATCTCTTCCTTTTCATGTTGATTTTAGCAAATGTTATACTCAACCTGTCTGACCTACCTCCTCATGCCCACAGCTGAATGTAGTTGCAGGAATTGCTAGAGATATTGTTTCTTTTTTGAGGCATCTTTTTTCTAAATTATCCTTGCATTCAGACATTATTATTAGAAGTCAACAGTCTGCCTTTTGAAACTATGAATTGAATGAGTTTCTGTTTCTGGATTTATTGTGGAGGTAATGAACTCTTGACCTGATGATCTTCTGTGCTATGGCCCAAGAGATAGACAAGTCAAATTAAACATATTTGTTTCTTACTTTGCAATGATGGCTATCCTGTACTAGTTACTGTAAGAAATAGTTTCTTGTGCAGTTAATTGCATTGACCATGAAGTTCTTGTGTTTGCTAAATTCTTATTCCTTCTTTTTTCCCTAAAAAAAAAAACAGTTTGCACAGAGAGAGGAATGGACTATGCTCTGTGACACACTTGCTTCGAAACTCATGACTGCTGATAACACGTTGGCTGCTACTCTTTGTTATATATGTGCGGGAAATATTGATAAAATAGTGGAAATTTGGTCAAGGAGTCTTAGAACTGAGCACGAAGGGAAATCCTATGTTGAGCTTCTTCAGGTTAATTTGGTACATGTAGAGGAGTATTTTGACCTGTATAATCTGGCCACAATACTTATTTATTTTTTTAATCATTTGATTAGGATTTGATGGAAAAGACTATTGTCCTTGCCTTGGCAACTGGGCAGAAGCGATTTAGTGCATCTTTGTGTAAGCTTGTTGAAAAATATGCTGAAATTGTAGCAAGTCAAGGGCTTTTAACAACAGCAATGGAGTACCTTAAACTTTTGGGCTCTGATGAATTGTCACCTGAACTTGTGATCTTAAGGGATCAAATTGCACTCGCTACAGAACCTGGTATGTGATTTTGGTAATATCTTTCGTGTAGTGTTAGAACCCTGGTGGTTGCTGGATGAAATTTGTGGTTTATTCTTTTCTCATATAATTTTGGCATGTTTTATTTTCAAAACACTATCATTCTTGCTTTTCTTATGCTGCTGTTTTTATGTAAGCAGTGGCTTCCAGTCACCTTTGTGGAACTGGAAAAAGAAAAGTGATTGGTAGGCAGCCTTATCAATCAAAAAAAGTGATTGGTAAAGAGCCTTACCCTCAATTGTTTTGGAGAGGCTAATTCCTGAACTCAAACCCAAAAAATGACATGAATGGAATAAGATGGTGAGTCAAAATTGAAATGTCTGGCCCCATGGCCTTTGCCTTAGCCAACTGGTGTGGGTTTTGACCAACTAGGAGCCCCCATGTGTGATCTTTTATCTCTCATGGAAAATTTTTTTTTAGTGTTTAATAGTTGTATTTCTATTTCCAATCTGCCATACATAATGATATCAAGAAATTGGTAGAATCTCATTTACATTGACATGGGATGAGCAACCATCATCTAAGAGACCTGGTTAGTTTCATTTATTATACTCGGAGATCTACTTCACTAGGTAATTAGAAAAAATTAGTTTCCATCAAATCTTTTGAATATAGATGACTTTTAATAGCATAGAATTGGATGCTAAAATTGTTCTTTTGAATATGCTGATTTTAATGGGGCCAGCTCTATGATATAGCTTTTTTTTGCCTCAATATATGGTTTCAGTTGATGATTTTGTTTGTTGCAGAGAAAGAAGCCAGGGCTATGCCTCTTGAAAACTCTCAAACACAAAGTGCAGCAGTGTATGGTGCTGATCAATCCAATTATGGCTATGATACCTCTCAAACATATTATCAGGTGTTTATTTTTTACTCTCCTTTCTGTGTGATATAGTTGTCTCAGCTGCTGTTTAATTGCAAACGTTGTTGCATTTCTCCCAGTTATTCTAATGTGTATTTTTTTTTTTATCCTTTGAATTTTTTTAATGTGTACTGTTTAGGAAACTGCGCCATCACAAATGCAGCCTAGTGTTCCCAGCAGTCCATATGGTGGAAATTATCAACCTCCCTCAAGTTCTCCTTATGGAGCATACGGAACTCCTGCTCCCTATCAGCCCCCAAATATATTCCTTCCATCACGGACACCTTCCCAGGTATTTTTTGTTATATGGTTCATCTAGTACTATTGGTTTTTATTTGGTGTTTAGTATATAAAATTTCTTAGCAATGCTATAGACCTGCTAAATTATGCTTATTTGTAGTTTGTATCGTATTTATATGCTACTCAACTATTACATGGACCAATTATATCTTGTCTGTCCGAGCTGGTAGTAGTTCACTTATAAATCTTCTGAATCAAACTTAATCTCCCTTCCATCTGTGTTTTATAATCTATAAAGTTGTTCTGGGTTGTCATTTCTGGCATTTAACATAATGTTGGTCATGAAATTCTCACCATATTTTTTGTCTAGATTTTATTATACAAATTTTTCCTGTCACTTGCTATAAATAATACTTTTAGACATGAGTTTTATGACCTTTTTTGTTACTCTTCTAGCCAAATTTTGCTGCACCTCCCGTTACTGCGCCTGTTGCGAGGCCCTTTATTCCCACAACTCCTACTATGTTGAAAAATGTAGGGCAATATCAGCAGCCCACATTGGGTTCTCAGTTGTATCCTGTAAGTATATTCCCTTTTGATGCGTGTGCGTGTGTGAGATTTGTAGTTTGATGTCAAAATGCAATATTGTAAGCAACTTGTGAGTGATATACCGGAAAATTCATTGTATATGTTTCAGGGAACTGCTAACCCTACTTATCAACCTGTACCATCTGGGAATGTTCCAGCTGCCCCTATTACATCACAACCAGGCTCAGTTCCTGGCCATACAATGCCACATGTTGTAGCTCCCACCCCATCCCTGAAGGGATTTATGCCAGTTAATTCAGCGGTTGTTCAAAGATCTGGTATGGGTTCAATGCAACCACACAGTCCCACTCAGGCAGCATCAGTGCAACCCACCATAACACCTGCAGCTCCACCACCTACCGTACAGACAGTTGATACTTCAAATGTACCAGGTATTTATTTTATATATTTATAAATTTTACTTGATTAATCCATTGATTCTTTGAATAATAAAATTTACTTTCACATAGCCCTGCTTGTTCAAAAACTAATATAATGAAAATATAAAAAGAATAGCCAGCATTACACACTATCCTGGAGATTCTGATGGCATTAGATGTCAACAGTAGGAACTCTTAAGGTAATGAGTGGTGACAGGTAGCAGTGGCAATCTTTTCTCTGTCTCAAGGTTTTGTGTTTAAAAATTCAGACAGTCTGGATAGTAATACAAACTAGTTTGTTAATTAATGGGATGCATGTCTCATGTTATCAATAGAGGTTTTTATGCATTTTTTAATTCTGCACATCTTTTGACATCTAAACAGATGTACCTGAGGGAAAAGATGGATCTTGGATCTTGATAAACCATGCATGCAAGCAGAAAAAAGGCTTTTTCATGTTCTCTATTTTTTTGGTCCAAGCAAAATGGTGGTTTAGAAAAACAAAAGTTGGATTGGTCCTGTGTGGTCAGAATTTATTCCATTCTGATTCTGCTTCTCCTAGTAATTTTGAAATTTTGGGTCTCGGTGTGTTGTACTGATGATTTGTTATGCTAGGTTAGTTGGGTTTTATTGATTTCATAAAATTTTTTTACAGAATAGTGTTCTCATACATGGAACCAATCTTGGAAGTAGGCCATTTTGGTTGAAATAATTGTTGGTAACCAGTTTTGACATTTTGTCTCATATCATGCAAAAAAGAAAATAGTAAGTGAATAACTAAAAAGAAGCTAAACAAGTATCTTATTACTCTTGCATGGTGTTTTGATTCTTTTGAAGCCCTTCCATGCTTCCATGCCTACTGACAATTGTTTAATATAATTTTTGGTTGAGTGGTCTATGGTTAACATCTTGAGTTAGTTTCAGCTAGGTAAATTTCTGAAAACTGAATATTTATCCTAATAAAAATTCGCTTCTGCTTTATTTGTTTTCCTCCTATGCTCTTATCATTCACTTCACTATTTAATGTTGATGTTTGTTATTGCTAAACTTGCCCCAGTGCACCAAAAATCTGTCATTGCAACATTGACAAGACTTTTCAATGAGACATCAGAAGCACTGGGAGGTTAACGTGCAAATCCAGCAAAGAAGCGTGAAATAGAAGACAATTCAAGGAAATTGGGTGCCTTGTTTGCAAAACTCAACAGTGGGGACATATCGAAAAATGCTTCCGATAAGCTTGTTCAGCTCTGCCAGGCTCTGGATGGTGGCGATTTCAGTACTGCTCTTCAAATCCAGGTACATTTCTTTAACATTCACACACTTCATTTAGGTTGCAAAACTTGAAATATTAAATTCTATTTGTTTGCTTTTGTTTCTGCCTGGTTCAGGTACTACTTACGACTAGTGAGTGGGATGAGTGCAACTTCTGGCTAGCTACACTAAAGCGAGTGATCAAGACAAGGCAGAATGTCAGAATAAATTAACGAAGGCACGGGGAATCGTTCTAAGATCTGTTTCCTGGATTGGAATTTTTTCACCTATGTGGGTATCTTCTCGGAGAAATAATCTTTTCTTCAATGTACACAAGACTGGCTTCTATAGATTGCAGCTTTAGGAATTTGGTTCTTCACAATATATCGACTGGCTTTCAGTTAAAAGCTATTTTTGGAAGCTGTTAGTGGAGATACTTTTCATTACATAATGGACTGTGGATGGTTGTTTTTTTTATTAATACTTGTAGTGTTGAGAAATAGTGTTTTTTTTTCTTGAATTTTAAAGTTCATAGATGGTTTACTTTCTCTTTTTGGCTGTTCAAAAGTCTTAGTGAGCTGCTTTAAGCCGTTTTCTGTTGTCACATTACTCAAATTTTTGTCTTTTTCTTTTGGCACTTAAACTGTACCAGCCTTGTGATTTTATCATGAATATGAACGCAAATATTTGAATAATATAGCATGATTCGTTGAGATGAGTGGCGTTTGAATTCTATTTTTATGCTTAGTACCTATTTTTTAATGGTTACAATGTACCGTCTATCAAAGCCTTTTTGTTTTATATCAAAGCCTTATATCAAAGCTTGTGTGATAAAGTAAACAAATTTCAAATTTGAGCTTTTAGACTTGGTGTGGTTCTCTTTAGTCTATAATTTCATTATTTTTTCCTTGCAATATATGGAGACAAATAACCTAATTCATTGAATTTGACTCTTGCAATTTCTGCATTGTAGTTAGTTTTATGCACAAAATAGAAAAGTTTTCTTAATTGTTATATTTCTCGTGACTTTTTAGATCTATCCGTTTCTATTTAAAGCAATAAGTTATAAAAATATAAATTTTTACTTGCCTATTGAAATTAGTTCTCAACTTGGGATTAAAAAAAAAAAAATTTCGCAGTGGAACTCGACTATCTTATACTCAATTTCCTTAAATGGAAATTGAGTATCAGGGACTCGATTTCCACTGGGTTTTTTTTTTTTGGCAACTACTCCTGCAGCAGTAAACCAGAATTGGTTTCCCTTCCCCAGCAGCAGTAAACTAGATCCAGAACACATAACATGAGCAGCGGTAAACAAGTAGATACAAGCAGATAATAGTGGTCAAGGGCTCGTACATCATATGCAAACAACCAGATTAAAACAATTACTATTCATGGGCATTATAGGTTCCCTGTTAACGCACAAAAACATTCAATACTAGCTATCATCGCTTCAAAGGAGGGCCCTGTGGTTGAATTTGCCAAAGTAGTAGCTACTAATGCCAAAGTAATATCATTGCTGGCATTATAGGCAAAAGCTGCACAACGCAACTAATGTAACGAGTACAATGGACAACAAATAGTTCAATTACAACAACATTCAACAATAACCAAAATAACAACTAATAAATACAACATAGTCTACATATTCGCCTACCACTTGTCCATACTAAACCATACTGATACAACATACTCTACATAGTCACCATGTCCATACTGATACAACATACTCTATATAGTCACCTAGCACTTGTCCATACAGAAGATAACCACAAGTCCCACGTACAATGTCACTTAGCAAAATCGAGTCTCCGCTTGCCTGATAAAAATTAAAATACGGTCATTAGTTTCCAAATGCAAAGAACAATAACAAAATGAAATTCTGAATATATTATATAAAAACAGTGAGGGCACTTGCCTAGTTTATAGCACTACCACTTGTCGAAGCCCCGCGGGAATTGGGACAGCTTCTACGGTTATGCCCCTCTTGATGACACACTCCGCATCGTTGCCTCGGTTGAATCTCCCTCAAGTCCGGATCTTCCCTCTGGCTTCCCTGTTCTCGTCATACCCCATCCATTTCATTCCTTATTCTTGACTTCACAGGACGACCTATGCCCCGCAACAGCTGTGGGTCAGACACCCATCGTGGTCCGGAAATGTCCCTCCACAATGACTCTGACTTTGGCACCACAAAATTATGTGAATATGTGAGAATGGCGTTGTTCAAACTGTAACATGGGTTAATATAGCTGGTCGCATTGAGATGCAGACCTTGAAGAACTTTAATTGCATGTGAACAAGGGATCTTCAAGTTTTGCCACTTTCTGCAACCATATGTTCTAGCAAATATGCGCACTTCATGACTGTGGTTTCCCCTTCCACCTCTATGGTCATTGTACGGGGTAACCACTTGATATACACCCTCTGCATGATTAAAATTCCTCACAGTGTGTCCTGCAATTTTCTGCTCATTTTTATTATAGATCTCCATTGCATAATCACTCCACAACTTACCTCAAGAGAGATCAGAAGTAATTTGTTTATGTCGATCGTGGAAATATGCAACAAGTTTGCACCAAGTGAACTAAACTATTGCAGCAATGGGCAAACCGCGGGCACCTTTAAGTACCCCATTAAAGCACTCAGAGATATTGGTTGTCATTGCCCCGTAACGTCTTCCACCATCATGTGACTGGGTCCATTTCTCCACATCCTCACTCACTAGATATATGTATGGCATATAACGTTCAATCCGACAATCAGTAGGGTCTACACCACTCAGTAAATTAATCTCGGCCTCCTTAATGGTTTGCATTATGGACTCAAATTTAACTTCATGACTCGCATATCCATCTTTCAAGGCCAATGCCTTTAGAGTCGGGTTATCAAAGTGTTTGTTGAAGTTGCTAGCAACATGTCGAAGGCAATATCGGTGATATACCTGTTCTCTTCCGTCCTCACGTCTAGGCCACTCTCGAATGGCGCATTTGATACCTTTATGTCGGTCAGAAATAATACAAATGCCTTCATTAGATATGACATGCTCTATGGAAGTCCTGAGACACCCTAAAAACCACCCCCAACTAGGCCCTGACTCCTTGTCCACAACAGCAAAGGCGAGAGGCAAAACCTTTTGGTTAGCATCGGTTGCCATTGCAATCATCAATACCCCCTTGTATTTACCATACAAATGAGTCCCATCAATATTAATCACTGGCTTGCAATATTGGAATGCAGCAATGCATGGAGCGAATGCCCAATATACATAGCGTAGTAACGCAGTACTTTCGTATGGCCTAAGTATGGTGTAATAGCTGTACTGGGTACCTGAGTCCTTATCCAAGTATGCCAACAACAACTTTCGCAACTTTTGGTATGACTCCTCCTAATCCCCAAATATCTTAGCAATTGTCTTTTGTTTTGCGTCCCATATTTTATAGTAAGAAAGCTCATGATTATACTTAGTACGTATGATCTCCTAGAGCTCATCAATACGTGCAGTGTGATTTTTTTGCAATTTTCCCACAATTTCTGATGCAACAAAATGCGAATCCATCATTTTACCATCTCTTTTTAGGCCAAAAGGTATACAAGTGTGTGGACCCACATAAAACGTGACCATCCACAGACCATTGAATTTAGCCTTCATGAATGCCCCAACATACCACTTGCAGTTATCGTCAACACATGCGGTGCACAATTTCGTTTTGGTCGACCTCCGGATTATAAAATTTCTATTATCATTTGTTGTGTATATTATCAATGCACGCTTCACCGCCTCTTTATTTGCAAAAGTCAACCCTTTACAAAAATGCATCCCATCTTCCCAATTAGAAACAAATGGTATCTGAAGACGTGAAAGATCAACCATATCTTCCCAAGTATTTGAGTAGAATGACTCGGTAGGAGGTCTGTAGCCAGTGGTCGTATTTCTATTATGCTGGACACCAATATCATCATTTGCATCACCTTCATCATGGTACTCCATATTTTCCTCTTCAAAATTGGGAATGACTTCATGGTCATCCACATCATTCTCAAAGTCGCCTTGCTCAATCCTCTCTTCGTACTTAACCACAACCTCAACATTTTCACCATCATTCGCAACATGATCTTCGTCTTCCTCCTCTAAATGTGTCTCTTGAGGATAGAGGGTTTCACTAGTATTGGCAACATGATCTTGAGATAGGAGCGTATAACCTCCCATCGTATACCCTCCCATTGTATACCCTCCCATTGTAGTGCATCTGAAAGTTCAAATATGTGTATAAACACCCTTGAACGTTTAGACCCCCAAATTTACAACTTAACCAATTCAAGCATTATGTCAAATAACTAGTGTGCGGAAAATGAACATAAGCTACAATATAGAATTGGTAAAACTATCTAAGCCAAATTAAAATCACAACCCACAGCAAATAATAAAAAGGCAAAGATAGAGATGAAGGAAGATGCAAATACAAAGACAACACGTGATGTGTTATCGAAGAGGAAACCGAAGCCCTCGGCATAAAACCTCTCCGCAGCCCTCCAAGCGGTAAACAATCCACTATAAAATATAGTTGGGATACATGGACAGTAATAGACCCTCCAAGCCTAATCTACCCAGTGCACCTAAGCCCTCCAAGCTTCTTGCTCCAACGAGGTTGCGCCGCACCTTTTTCTTTTCTAGCTTCCCGGATTCCGCTACTAGACCGTAGCATCAACCAATGAAGATTGGTTCCTTCCTAACTGCTTCCTAGAAATCCAAACGGTCCTCTCACAGTGATGATAATGGTGAGAACAAGGTTTGGTAAGATGCCTCTCAAGGATTTGACAATGGAGAGGAAGAGAGTTGAGGAATTTGAAGAGACTCTAATGTATAGATTGTGGGTGAATCAATCTTGTTTTTCTTTAGGGTTTCTCTCTCAAAATTCTCTCTGGAATCTCTCTTACATTTGTAGGTAAAAGGGGTATTTATACTGGAGTGGGAGAGGAATGTGAAACGTCAGGATTTACAAAACAGGGGTGGCTCGCGGCTTGACCTCGCGGCTTGACTAAGTCACGAGATCCAGTCGCGAGATAACCGTATGGCCAGTTGTCCTGTTTTGTCCTGTAGTGCTCCAGCTAGCATGACTGTTCACCTTCCGGCATGCTTGGCACGTGTGCTGCGTTTAGCAGCTTGCAGCCGCAGGTCACCCGCGAGGCCAAACCGCGAGTCTCTGTTTTCTTGTACACTCTTGAGCAAACTTCACTTAATCTCACTCACTACCCTTACAACAAACCACCTATATACAGGGTTACTAAATGCTGAAATACAAGCAAATTTGGCACGGAATAAAGCCAATTAGATGGTTAAATAAATTCAACCTTACAATCTCCCCCTTTGGCTATTCCGTGACAAAACCCTAAAACAAACTCTAGACTTAACATGTGAGTTGGGAACAGTTGAACAAAACTCACTCACACCTAACTCTAGAAGCTGTGAAGCACTTGAATCATATGAACATAAGACTCCTGAAACACAACAATACACCATGATCATTGTTAAGCAGAAAATCGTGAAATGCATATGAAACAGGCAATATGTGATCAAGCAAAGATGGAGTTAAGAAACAAATCATGGCTTGATCAACCAAGTAATCACTACAAGGTAGTGACCACAATGCTCATTCACACTTGGAATGAACACAAGGACATACAAGCTAACAAGCACAAGGCAAGATACTTGTATGCTCAACACTCAACCAATGCATAATACACAAGGTATATGCATCTAGGAACAATCTTACAAGGGCACAAGAGTGACGGTACATAAATCAAAATGCAAGACATTTAGACATAAGTACTGATTTCAACATAGCATAAAAGGCTGTATTAAGCAAGGTACAAACCATAAAGCCTACATATTATGCATAAAAACATTAACCCTAAAAGCTTACAAAAGCACATGGGTGCAAACACAATACATCCTGAATAACATCATCAAAATATATAAAAGATTAAACCAAGAGTATGAGATATGAGTTAGAAACAAATATACAGCAAAAACACAGTGTATCAAACCCATATAAACTGTCCAAATACCCAAAACATAAACCTATAAGTTTAGAGGAAAAGACTTAAAACAAAAATATGTCAAAAGTATGTGTGTACTCCCCCTATCACTATGCACACTTCCCTTTGAACTTTCTCCCCCTTACTGAATGCTCTCCCCCTTTTTGGCACGAATAGCTAAAGGCTGTCGTCCAACTTTCGTTGAATAGCGTCTAGCTGATTCTCCATAGTCTCAAGACGCATTTGAACATGGTTGTTTGTGGAGTAGAGAATTGTCACAATCTCATCAATACGTTTCAGAATATGCTCAAGTAAACTGCCCACTCTATCAATATGAGGAGCAGTCTGTGCTTGCAGAATACTAGCTTGTGGAACTTCAGGAACAGCACATGAAGTAGATGTGATATGTGCAGGTGTCTCTGACTCAGGGGCAGATGGAGTAACCGGAGAGATGTGAGCACTCCTTGGTGTTTTAGAGGAGTGACTTCTGCTAGCTTGAAGAGTGAACATGGAAATAGGACGCTGATGGGTCAACATTTTTCCATCTGTAGGAGGAACAATGCCTTCACGAAGAATGAGCTTCATGATGAGACTGCAAAATAGAATAATTCCTCGAGCTGCAGTTCGAACCGCGGTCTTCCTCAAGGTGTAATAGATGTGAGCACATATATCAATGGGGGCTCCTGTAATAAGATCACAAAGGAATAGAGCTCTCCCAAGATTGATGAATGTAGTGTTGGACAGTGGGTAGAGATTAGTGAACATGATCAACTTCAGTGTGGTCGGCTCTGGTGCAAACTTTGCGGTGCTGATGGATGTTCCTGTATTGGATACTTCATGATCGGATCCTAGGATTTGTAGAATTTCTTGAATCTCTGGAGTTCGATCATCGTACGGAGTTAGATCCACATTCTGAGGTCTAGTGATGCCTAGAAGATCTGCGATGGAGTTTGGGGAAATGCCAAACTCTTTTCCTCTGACCCAGAAAATAAGTTCAGCTCCAAGATCAGTTGCATTGGAGAAGCATTCTTTGACCAGTTCATCCATTGGATCGTCAAAGTTCCCAAACAGGTTTGCCCAATCTCGTTGCTCAAAGATTTGAGGGATAAAAGTGGTCCCTAAGGTGTTAAAATCCACCACCCGTTCCACTATAGGAGTTGACTTGTCAAAGACATTTGAGTAGATGTGTGAGGTAAGCGGAGTTCTGAACCTCTCCTCATTGGGGTCTTGAGATGCCTGTGATGATAGTCGAGTCCTTTTAGCAACTGGTGTCGCTGGATCGTCAGCAACAATATCTTTACCCCTGGAAGATCGACGAGACATCTGCAAGAGAATAGGCCCACAGCAAAGAACCAACAACAGTACCACACAAGATAAATATCAACATGATTCGATGCAAATAGAAGTGAAAAACAGATATTTCAATACATAAATACAAACTGAAGATAGTGCAGACCCAACCAAACTTCCATCAAAACTAAGGTGCACAAAATGACAGGTGTAGCAAAATAGAGATATCGCAAAAAGGCATAAAGAGACAAATTCAAACAGAATTGTCAATGAGACAGTTTACCATGACCATGATATGCAAACAAAGACAGCATTCGAACATTAAGAACAGATATTATAAAACATACCACATAAGATATGAACATGGGAAAAAATTTCAAAATGAAGGATCAGAGCACCCAAACTAGAGCATATGGCTGTGAGACACAACATTCAGAAAAAGAAGTTGTTGCAAAGGAATACTTTCTAGATGCCAACATCCACACGTTATGTTAACATAAAAGCACAGTAAACCAATGCCGTAAACCAACCACAACACACAGACAAGTGACATGAGCAAGTCATATAAATACCAAACCCATTAACAAAAGATTTTCAGAATCAACAATAGGCAAATATCAAAACAATGAAAAATCACATTGTGATCACTCAACTTGAAAACGGATGAAAACACCAACAAACATAACAAGCCATACCCATCACACAAAGAGAGGAACGTTATGAACACGATATTAATCCAAATGGTAATAAAAACATCCATGAAATAGGGAAAATGAGATGAGGAAAACAAGACCCATACCTTTTCTTGATGATTTGGATAAGAAATGAACCACCAATGAGGTTTGAAAATGGGTACACAGAGCGTTTGGGAAGGAGACAGTTGAGAGAGAAGATGAACAATCACAAGAGTTCAAGGGAAAAACTGAAAAAGATTTAAAAAAACTGCCCCTATTTTTTCCAAACACGCGTTTTTCGCGACTGAATAGAGTCGCCAACAAGTCGCCAGTTCAAGTCGCTAACAAGTCGCCAACAAGTCGCCAACAAGTCGCCGACTGGAGGGTCTACCCGCGAGTGAGTTGCGAGCTGAGCTGCGAAAATCTCTGAGTAACCCTCGCGACTGGACCTTCCACTCGCGAACAAGTCACCAAAAATGACCCGCGAAGACGCGACTGAGGCTCGCGACTTGACTAACCCGCGACTGAGCCGCCAAAACAAGGCAAAACTGGATTTATGAAAATTTTCAGAATTTTAAACAAAATACTTTCCAAAAACACCTAAAACACTCAAAAATCTTTTTTGGGTTTGAATTAACAAAGATTGAGCATGTGAAAACACATTTCATCAAGTACAATCACACAAATGAATATGGCATTTATTGAACATAAACTTGTATGTTGTGTGTGGATATCAACAATGAGATAGTTCTTAGTCTAATGTGAAACTTCAATGATCAATTCAACCAAGGCATACACGATTAGCACTAGATCATGTGAACCATTTCAATTATAGAAATATGTATATATGACCTCCCACAAAACTTGATAACATATCTTGGAGCTTTACATTTGACTCCACTTTTAATCATAACCTTTGATCATTTTGATCTTTTGAGGCAATCACCTCTCATTGTGAGAGTGATATTTGATATTTCACCTTAATGAATAAGCCTTTGGCTTTTTGAATAAACATTTTCTTTAATATAAGGTCGCTTACCCTTTTTCCTAGTCGAATACTAGAATGTGCGACAGGCTTTTGCAGCTCAATATCTCTTTTCATTTGGAGATTTACATTTGGTGAGCTCTTTTTAGCAAAAACAAAAATAAAGAGTGGGAAGATATATAGACACAAGTCTATGCATGTCTCAAGATCAACATAACCAGTCACTAATCATTCATGACAAGTTTGAAGATCTATTTACAACAATCACATAGATTTCAAGATTTCTCCCACAGTGATATGAGTGCAAAGAAACAAGCAATGCTCGAAAATGCACATAGCTATTAGCACAAAGGTACAAGGCAAAACAGGTTTTAAGACAAAAGCTCAACAATGTCAATCAAACTTTTTGATTTTCTAATTTTTATGTGATTTTTGGATTTTTGACACTAGAAGAAAAGATTGATCAAAAATGAAATAAATTAAAAGTATGCACAAAAAGACAAGCAAACCAACCAACAGCAAAAACACCAAGCAAACAAACAAACATCGTCGCAAAGCATAGGAAGTATTAATGCATGGACATGTTGTAATGCTTATGCATGAGTACCCTTTTTCACCCACACGTCACTTGCGTTTGGGGTGATTTCCTTATAGGATTGGGTACGGGAGAAGCTTTCCAAGCAGTTGGTGAATGCACCAATCATCTTCATCACGTTCATCATTCCAGGATCACCATTCTGATCTCTAGATTGTTCACCTGCCCAATTTCTTCTATCATTTCTAGGTCCTCGTGACCTTTGAGAAGTTGCACTATTCTTTGCTCTCAGCTTTTGGCAATTTGGTCGAGTATGCCCTTAAAGTCCGCAATGATGACACACATAAGTTGATCTAGGACCTCTTTGTGGTTGTGGGCGTGACTTGGCACGAGATTCAGACCTGCCCACAGATTGATTGCGGGGATTCAACAACCGTTGGTTCTCCACATTCTTCTTCTCCTCCATCTTGAGCTTCTCAGCAGTAAGGTCAACTACAACTGGATCTTTAGCCTTTACAAACTTCACTTCTTTAGTGACATTTCCAGATGAGCTACTTCCTCCGGTATATCCCAACCCGGATTTGTCTGAAAAGCTCTTTTGAGATGAAATAACATCATCTACCTTCTTGGTGGTGACCCTCTCTATTTTAGCATTTGCTTGCACAACCTCTTGCTCAAGAAATCTCACTTTTGTGTAAGATTCGGACAGCTCACCATTCAGTGTTTCTATCTCACATTTGGCCTCCCTATATCGGATTAGAAGACTTTTGTAATCCTCCTCTGCCTTCTTCATTTTTCTCACAGCAGCCTTGGCCACCCTTGTGTACTCACCCGACTTCTCCATGAGTGAGTTATAATTCTCTTGAAGATTGGCTGTGCTTTCATCTTCTTCAGCATCTGATTCTTCAACAATTCCCAGTGATTCTTCATCACTATGTTCTCCAAGGTCTCGTACAAGCAGATTCAACTCGTCTGAAGACTCAACATGAGCAATAGTCATAAAAGCTGAGTAGTTCCCCTCTCCATCACAACTTTCTTCAGATTCTGAGTCAGATGAATTCGAGTCACTCAATGTCGTGGCATACACTTTGCCTTTCGATTTCAAATAATTCGGACATTCCTTCTTAAAGTGTCCATGCCCGTTACATTCGAAACAAGTGACACCTTGTGTAGGTTGGGATTCTTTTCCATCTTTCCTTTTGAATTCCTTTTTCTCCCTTCCTGAACTTTGGAATTTCCTTTGTCACCAAATTTGCCATTATTTTTGAATTTCAAGAATTTTCTGAAATTTTTGACAAGGTATGCAACATCTTTGTCAACCACATTTTCTCCCGATGAGTCTTGATCTTCCACCTTCTCATTAATGGTCTTAAGAGCAAGAGATTTACTCTTCCATTGATTGGGCAGCGACATCTCATAAGTCTGAAGAGAACCAACCAGCTCCTGGACTTTGATGTCATCAAGATCCTTTCTCTCTTTAATCGCTGTCACTTTAGCACGAAAACTTTCCGGCAAAGATCGAAGGATCTTCTTTACAATTTTAGAATCCTCCGTTTTCTCCCCCAAATTGAACTTGCTGACAACCACCTCATTTAGCTTCCCATAGAAAGAGTCAAAGGACTCATCCTCACTCATTTTGAGCTCCTCAAACCGAGTGGTCAGCATTTACAACTTGGTGTCTTTCACTTTCTTCGTGCCTTCATAGGTGGTTTCCAATATCTCCCATACTTCTTTGGCAACGGTAATGTGAGAAATCCTGTGAAATTCATCTGGAGACACACCACAGAAAATAACATTGAGTGCTTTATTGTTAGCATTAGATGCAGCAAGTGCTACCTTATCCCATGTGGATTTGGCTGCCTCAGGTCTGGTCCAACCAATCTCAACAGCATCCCAAACAGATTCATCAATAGAACACAGAAAAGCTCTCATGCGAACCTTCCAAAAAGCATAATTACTACCATCAAAATATGGAGGTGCATTTAGGGATTGAGATCGATCCATCTCAAAAGGGAGTCAAGGATCACACAATGGTATTGAAACCAATAAGAGTGTACCCGCTCTGATAACAATTGAAAGTTCAAATATGTGTATAAACACCCTTGAACGTTTAGACCCCCAAATTTACAACTTAACCAATTCAAGCATTATGTCAAATAACTAGTGTGCGGAAAATGAACATAAGCTACAATATAGAATTGGTAAAACTATCTAAGCCAAATTAAAATCACAACCCACAGCAGATAATAAAAAGGCAAAGATAGAGAGGAAGGAAGATGAAAACACAAAGACAACACGCGATGTGTTATCGAAGAGGAAACCGAAGCTCTTGGCGTAAAACCTCTCCACCGCCCTCCAAGCGGTAAACAATCCACTAGAAAATATAGTTGGGATATATGGACAGCAATAGACCCTCCAAGCCTAATCTACCCAGTGCACCTAAGCCCTCCAAGCTTCTTGCTCCAACGAGGTTGCGCCGAACCTTTTTCTTTTCTAGCTTCCCGGATTCCGCTACTAGACCGTAGCATCAACCAATGAAGATTGGTTCCTTCCTAACTGCTTCCCAGAAATCCAAACAGTCCTCTCACAGTGATGATAATGGTGAGAACAAGGTTTGGTAAGATGCCTCTCAAGGATTTGACAATGAAGAGGAAGAGAGTTGAGGAATTTGAAGAGACTCTAATGTATAGATTGTGGGTGAATCAATCTTGTTTTTCTTTAGGGTTTTTCTCTCAAAATTCTCTCTGGAAGCTCTCTTACATTTGTGGGTAAAAGGGGTATTTATACTGGAGTGGAAGAGGAATGTGAAACTTCAGGATTTACAAAACAGGGGTGGCTCGCGGCTTGACTAAGCCGCGAGATCCAGTCGCGAGATAACCGTATGGCCAGTTGTCCTGTTTTGTCCTGTAGTGCTCCAGCTTACATGACTGTTCACCTTCCGGCATGCTTGGCACGTGTGCTGCGTTTGGCGGCTTGCAGCCGCGAGTCACCCGCGAGGCCAAGCTGCGAGCCTCTATTTTCTTGCACACTCTTGAGCAAACTTCACTCGATCTCACTCACTACCCTTACAACAAACCCACCTATATACAGGGTTATTAAATGCTGAAATACAAGTAAATTTGGCATGGAATAAAGCCAATTAGATGGTTGAATAAATTCAACCTTACAGCATCCATCATCTAGGGCTGTAAATTGTAAAGCCGTAGTTATTTGTTGCACCACCTCAGTAGTGTTGTGTACAAGCGCCTCCAAACTTACATACAACTCAGCAGCATTTACTTGGGGCACTTTCTGGATCCTATGAAACATCATCTTTACATGTTTATCTTCTTTGATCGCCATATACCCGTAATTTATCCGTTCATGAAGGACTTCTTGTGGGTAACGATAAATAATCTTGATGTCATACCAAGTAGGATTCAATTTCAATTCGTCCATTATTTTCCTCTTCAAATCATTCAACGTCTTTAACTTACAACGTAACATCATGTAGTAGCATTCGATACCCTCCCCTCTAAATGAGAATCCGTCAATCCCTTCAGGATTGTGAAGGGGTCCACCGAAGTATACATTTATATCAATATTCTTCAAAGAATGTGAACCTATTAGAGAGCCAAGGAAATTTATGTTAGTGACATATTTTATCTCTTTCATTTAACATCAATTACAAAACCTTTTCTATCTACTCAAAGTACAAAAATTACAAGGGATCTAAAAGTGTAACAATTGCATATACTCACCCCACATCACATACAAACACACTCAATCATTATAATTTCGTACTCAAACAAATAAAAAAACTAAAAACAAAACTCACCCCCAATACAAATTTTAAACTCAGCTCTAACAAAAATATAAATAAAAATATCAAACCAAACAACAAAAGTCATTAGGATGTGCAAATGAATGAGTGCAATTATGTAAAATCATCATTCAGTGCTACGGAAATTAATGGCATACCCTATTACACTACTATTAATGAAATAACATAGAGTAGGGTTCATCAGGAAAAAAAAAAAAAAAACACTAATGTGAATATGATCATGATCAATCAAATTAGACATATCATCTAATTTCAAAATCAAGGCATTAATATACAGTGAAATATACCAGATGTGATATACAAACTCAAATTTTGACTCTGAATCGTAAAAAAATAAAATAAAAAATCTGTCATGACAGTAAATTTGTTTCAGATCTACTAATATGTCATCAGCTTTATGTCATCCAGAAAATGGAAAAATGCCAGCTGCTTAATTAGGTGCAACTGGACCAGTGACCCAATTATTTTCATAGCTTTTATTGTATTCAATAATGTCTTTCTCATGGTTGGAATTTCATAAAAGTTGGAGGTTGCACAATTCTTTGAACCTGTTTCTTTTTTGGTTCCTTATGTGTCTATTATTTATATATTTATAAATATAAATATATTTATATAAATATATAGTTGTATAAATATATAAATATATAAATATATAAATATAAATAAATTTTTATAAATATAAATATATATAAATATTTAAATATATAGTTGTATAAATATATAAATATAAATATATATACATATTTAAACAACCAACTAATATACATAAGGAAACAAATATACATATTTAATACAAACAAATATCTTATCAGGAAACAAATATAAATATTTAATACAAACAAATATTTTATCAGGAAATGGCATGACAAATTCAATGCAAGCAACACTTTCTAAAGCAGCTATATACACTAAACAACCAACTAGAGAGTGAGGAGACCCTTACCTGACATGAGGATGAGCAAATGTACTGCTGAGATTGTATGAGAGTGAGAGGAGCAATGTTTTGCTGCTGATGTATGAGAGTTTATGAGAGTTGTATGACGTTATGTGAGAGTTGTTGAGAGAGGTTCTGTGATACAAGTTGCTGAAGGTGTGAGAGTTGTGTGATGCAGTCAAAATATTCTCTAAGAGTTGTGTGAGGTTGTGTGAGAGTTTTTTATTGCTATTCAAATATTCTCTGCATACCCAAAATAGACGTGTGAGAGTTTTTTATTGCTACTCAAATAAACTCTACATATCCAAAACAGACAAAAACATGGACATGACCAATGCATACCCAAAACAAACGTGCTAGTCAGATATTCTCTGCACACCCAAAACAGACAGAAACATGGACATGACCAAGACATGACCAGGGCCCAGTGTGAGGCTTTAAAAATCGAGTCTCTGAGACTCGGTTTTACTTTTAGTAAACCGAGTCTCAAAGACTCGATTTTAGAGGCCTTATATGTGGCAAAATTCCACGTGGAGTACACGTGGAAATCGAGTCTCTAAGACTCGAGTTCCACGTGTACTCCACGTGGAATTTTGCCACATCAAACTACGTAAACCAAGCCTCAAAGGCTCGATTTAGAGGCCCTAAATCGAGCCTCTAAGGCTCGAGTTGTTAATAAGTGAAATAGTTTCCGAACCGGGCCAACTAATTGAATAGTTGGTTTTTTATTGCTAGTTACCCATTTTCTCCTATTTTAGAGATAAAATTAAAAAGTTCCAAAAAGCTAAAATTCACGTTTGCAGTGAGCACATTTGTGAAATTTTACCAAGCACCCAAAATCAGCTAAATTCACGTTTTGAGACTAAAAGCGTGCTTTTTTTTTTTTTTAATCCAAAATGTTGAACCAAATCTTGTTCGCTGCTCCTTCTCTTTCTTCTTCACTTCTGCTTCGGCTCTTTCTTTCTTTGTTTGTTTATTTTGGCCTGGGAATAGATGAATTGCTTGGTGGTGTTTATAGAGAGAGCATGACTTACCAAATACCAAGAAGCATGGTTTCAGTAAATTGAGCAAAACAAACAACGCCTTTGCAAGGTTGATACTTCTCTCTTTCTTCCTCATTTAGACAACAAAAGTTGGTACTTCTCTCTCATTGAAGGCAGCAAGGTTTCCATTTAAAAAAAAAAATGAAATATATATATATATATATATATATATATATATCAGATCTGTGGTGAAATTATGAAATTTGGGGAAATTTTGAAATCTGTGGACAAATGGGTCTATTCCTCCTTCTTGCCGCTGTGGGAAAAGGAAAATCTGAAATCTGAGATTAAAGAAAAGTGAAAAGCATTAAAAAAAGTGTACATTTTTTTTAAAAAAAAAATTGAGCTCTGCGTAGTAGAGGAATATCTACTCTATTTAATTTTATTCTAAAAAAAAAAATTGATAACTTGTTTTTTCCTATGCTTGCTCACATTCCCATTTGAATGAAAGTACTCACCCTCTTCCTAACTCGTCCTTCACTTACATCAGTTATATCGACAAAACCTTTAACAGCTTTCCTCCTCCCCTTTTCAGGTCTTGTCATCCGTTTGCTCATAAACCCGATGTCCTCATCTTCCTCTTTCACACACCCACCCACCCAAGGACTATGATGTTTTCTTGAGTTTCAGAGGTGAAAATACGCGTCGTTGCTTTATAAGCCATTTATATGAGGCTTTGTGTCGACAAGGTATTCACACCTTTATCAATGATGATCTCCCTAGGGGAGAAAAAATTTCTGTAGAGATTTTCTAAACTATTGAGAACTCAACCACATCAATAATTGTATTTTCTAAAAACTATGCATTCTCCAGTTGGTGCTTGGATGAACTTGTTAAGATTATTGAGTGTAGCAAAAAGAACCAGTTGGTTCTACCAGTTTTCTATCAAGTGGATCCATCTGAAGTTCGTAAGCAAGAAGGAAATTTTGGGGAAGCACTGACTAAGCTTGAAAAAAAAGTTAACAATAACACGAAGGTCCAAAGGTGGAGGGATGCTTTACAAGAAGCAGCCAATCTTTCTGGTTGGTACGAAAAGAACAGGTATTTATACAGTGAGAGTTAGTGACTACTCTTGTTAGTTGCTTTTTAAGAGTTTTAATGATTTTGTGATGACCATTAATTGTTATTATTCAATAACAATTTTAATTCATTGTTTGTCATTTTTCTTTCTTTAAATCAATCAATCAATATATCTATATATGTATCTAAAAGTTCAAGTGTAGGATTTATTATTGTTACATTTTTGTAGAGCCACATTAGCAGCTATGACATCATCTTGTTTCCATCTTTTATATATATATACACACACAATAAATTTTATTACTCAATTGTTGAGTCACATCTTCCACTTAGTTTCTATATTTTCTTTTTTTAATTTTCTTTCTCCTTATTAAAAAAAAAAAAAACCTCTTCTCCTCGTTAGTCTACTGTCTACGCTTATTATTTTACTTCCTCCAACATTTTCCCTCCCTTTTTGCCTTTTTATTCACCACTAATCTCTACTTTATCATTACACTTCCTCCATTATTTTCTCTTTCTTATATTTTGACAATTCTTCTCCTCATTTTATTTTGTTTAAATTTGATATTATTTCTTTCATTCAATCTATATTTTTCCCACACAAAAACTGTGAGTACTCTCTCTCTCTCTCTCTCTCTCTCTCTCTTTCTCCCCCCTTTCTTTTGGTGAATTTTTGTTATTTTTTATAAGCCCTCATTAAGGTTGATTTTTTAATGTGTTTTGGTATTGTGTTGTTTTAATTTGCCATAACAAAGTCTTCTCTCTTCCTTTTATAGATTTAGTTGAATTTTGGATTTAGTTAATACTTAAATTTTTTCAAAAACAGGAATTTGAGTTTATATTAAAACACAATTTGCACGATTATGAATTTGAATATGCTTAGCAATTGTTAAATTATTATAAAGTATATCTTTTATTCATTTGGTTTCATTTTAATTTTGATTATCATGATAATCTCCTTTAGAAGATGAGAAATTTGAATAAGAGAGGGGTATTAGGTAGCATTGAAAGCTTTTTGGTTATCAAAATCTAATAAATTTGTAACTTATGTAAAGTTTGGTTGTATATTAAACAAATGTAACACACTACAATAGAAGTTAGAATAATATGGTTCACTTAAAAAAAATATTAATCAAACACATAAAAAATAATAAAATGATATATTTGTGGAGATGAAAAGATTAAAAAAAATACTTGTAGATATATATATATATATATATATATATATATATATATTCTTAAAAAAATACTTGAAGTAATTGTTGCTTTTTATATATTACATCTTATTACATAATATTTATATATTCCAACGCATTGTTTGAGTTTGCGGCTAGTCAATCAATATATATATATATATATATATATATATAAAAGCAAAGACCTAATGAGGTAGAGCATGAGGTCTTGTCATATGATGCTTTAATCTTGCATTTAACCTCTTTAACCTCTTCTCAATAATTTTTTTTTTTTACTGTTATCCAAAAGATCATGTTAAATTCTTTTTACTATTATCTAAAAGATTGGCTGCTTTTGAAAATTAAACCGTATTAGATAAAACCTTATGAAAAGCTCAAGCCCATTTACTCCCTCACATATTATGACCCAAGCATAATCCTTTCCCATGTGTAGATGAAAGCCAAGACCCTAACCCAATTACAAACTCTCTTTCTTCTCCCCCACGTGTAGAATCTGTAGATGAAACTTAAAAGCCAAGACTCTAACTCACTTAGAAGCTCTCTTCCTCTGTACAAGCTTTCATTCAGACTACATACACTTTTCAACTTCCTTGCAAACATTACATTCCGGATTCAATGATCTTATCTAGTCAAACCAATGTTCCTACTCATTTTTTATGTTTTAATTCAGATCTCTTGTGTAAACTAATGAAGATGTGCGATCAATAAAGACATACAATTACTCTAAATATGTTTTTTTTTTAATTTATTTTTATTTTTTTTATAAAGGAAATGTACAGTCGAACCTCAATAGTCCCACAACTCTATTTTCTCTTTGTTGAGGTCTAAAAAAGGATCATAATAAAATAAGCCCAAAATAGAAGAACAAGTCAAGCCCAAAAGGAAAAATTCAGGCTAAGCCCAAAGCAATAGATACGGAAGACCCATGGGGGAATAAAGAAAGGCCCAGAGGATCCTGAAGCCCAGAAAAGAAAGAAGCATCCAAAAAAGAGACCACGACAAAGTATAAAGAAGCAAGGATCCTCAGGAACAATCAATAGGCATGGATCCCTTCAGGCACAAAGAAAAAGGAAGACTGGGACAGATCGATAGAAAGAAGACAGAAGAAGAAAACAAGAAATAAAAGCAAAAAACGCGAGCGACCTTTCATGGCACAGACAGAAAGGGTCTCGGGGAACCAGGACAAGGAAGAAGAATGATAACAAACGACTTTCAAAAATAGCAGAATAGGATTCCGCCCAAATAGGAAAGAAAGGAAGACGCCAAAAATGGGGATGCCGAGAAGGGCATACCTCAGCACGTCCCAAAGAGGATGGCCAACCAGAAGCTTTCGAAGGAATCAGAACCAAGAGAAGGAAAGGATGAGAGAAAACGGAAAAGGGACTTACCGAGACGATGGGGACAGAACATGCTCTGTTTGCAAAAGAACAAAACAGGGGAACCAACGGTTCCCCGAGACGCCCAGAAAACTCCATTATAAAAGGAGGGGATGGGTTGTGAAGAAGGCAGTGAGAAAAAAAAAGAAAGAAACACAAGAAAGAAGAAATTCTTTAGGAAAAACTATCAGAAAGATCTGTGCAGAAAGAAAATACTAAGGGAAAAACAAATACTGCTTCTCGATATCCTGTAAAGGCCACTATTGCACATACTCGGATTCAACGAGAATCAAACTTTGCAAGTTTTGAAGGCTGAAATAGCCATTCAAGACTGCAATTTTTGAGCTTGATTGGACCTTGTATCACGTCCTAGTGAGCTTTCTGTAATCAAACAGATAATGTATTAATGAAGTACTGTTTCATAATTCCCAAGATCCCCACAGCACCTTTTTTTTTTTTTTTTTTTTTTTTTTTTTTTCCTTCTGAACTTACGTTGTTAATTTTTGGCACTCTTTGATATCCTTGTTTGTTAGTTTTCTTTATATTGTCAGGAGTATTCTCTGCATTCACTTGATTCTTAAACAGCTCGTTAGCTGCGGTGAGTCAAGGCCCGGTCCACCAAATCCTCCCTTTTTCATTCAGGCCCGGGATCCTTAGGCCTGAGTGTCACGAAAAAGGCACTCTCACATTTTGGCGACTCCACTGGGGACTGGGCAAAGAAGAAGGAAGAAGCAACCCTTCACAGAGAATGCCTCCAAGACAAAGAAATAGCAAAGGAACTAATGTGCCACCTACGGCCTCTAAGCCCGTAGGAGAAAACGAGGAAGTCTCCAGGCAAGGAGGTGAGATACCCTTGGTAGAACAGGAGGTTGTGTCAGAACAAAGACACGCAAGGCAGGAACCAGACCTAATGGCCAGGATGACAACAATGTTAAAGGATCTGGAGCAAGAAGTTCGTCTTCTCAAAGAAGGCAGGACACAGGAAATCAGAGACAATATTCCCCCTACTGGCCACCAAGATGGGATGCAGCCAGAAGGAGGGTCAGCAGTGGGAGGAAGAGCCAACCCTCAGTACTTGACACTGGCAGACGTCAATGCCCTCCTAGTGCAAGAAAGGGAAAAACTCTCAGGGATCCCCAAGCAATTCTCTCGGGATCCCCCGTTCCCTCCAGAACTTCTTGGTAAACCATACCCTAAGGGGTACGAACCCCCAAAGTTCCATCCTTTCGATGGAAGGAATGGAAGTGCCGTGGAACATGTGAGTAGGTTTGTCCACACTATGGGCCCTTATGCAGGAGACAAAGAATTATGTCTAAGGGAATTCGCCAAATCCTTAGTGGATAGGGTATACACTTGGTACACCACGCTGAGACCTGGGTCCATCAAGACCTGGGATGAGATGATGGAAAAATTCTGCGCCAAATATTACCCTGGTGAAGACAAAATCACTTTCCAGAACCTGCAAATGGTGAGGCAGAGACCTGGAGAAGATCCTGTTCAATTCATTAAAAGATTCGAAGATGTGTCCCTAGACTGCTATGGAGACCATGAAGAAAAGGAGCTCGTGGAAACCTGTATAGCCAACATGCCTTTTGATTATAGGCTCAACCTTGAAAATTTATGTATCACACAGTTTGCTGACTTGCTACAGAGAACCAGAAGGACGGCGTAAACCATGAGAACAAAAAGGCTGCCCGCGTCCCAAGCTATGACAGCATCAGCAGGAGAGAAAAGGAAGAGACCAGATGGGAAGGTATTTGAGGAACCACTAGTGATCCCATGTACAGCTGAGGAGCTAAGCCATGTCCTAGACAAATGGATTGGAGATGGGGTTGTTAGGCCATTCACTGTGTCCAGGCCACCAACAGAAGAAGAAAGGAAGAACCCTTTATTTTGTAGAATCCATAATTATGTCAAGCACTCCACCAAGGATTGCTGGACCCTTCGCAGACTCTTCCACAAGAAGTTGAGAGAAGGAACCCTAGAGCTCACTCAGAAGGAGCCGGAAGTGCAGAGGAACCCCTTGCCTAACCACAAAGGAAAAGGGGTGGTAGCAGTAGTAATACATGGGAACCCGGCAGAAGCAGGAGAATCTGAAGGATCCTTCCACCCGAGCACAGTTAGGACCCTCCAGAAGAATCCTAAGTTCAGGTCACTATTCAATCAATTAGGATTCGGACCAGAAGCAAGAAGGGTGGCCACAGAGTCTCTCATGAGCATAGCAGCAGATTCAGGGATGGAATGCTTTACAGCTGAGTCACATGCTAGTCGAGCTTTCCTGGAGACAACCAATGCAATAATCTTCACTGATGAAGACATGGAGATTGAGCACCCAGACCACCGTAGACCCTTTTATCTAATGGCCACCATAAACGGCGTTCAAGTCAGAAGAGCACTGGTGGATACGGGGGCATCACTCAACCTCATAGCCTTGAGTACCTTGGAAGCTGTTGGCTTAGTCGACATAAGGATCCTGGGGGCTCCCATGGAAATAACAGGATTTGGAGGATCGGTAGAATCAACAGAAGGATACGTGCAGCTAGCCTTAAGGGTGGGGCCAACAGTAGCTCTAACAAGGTTTCATGTGATTAATGCAGAAGTTTCTTATCATGTGTTGCTGGGACGCCCGTGGCTTCATAAACATCGCCTTATTCCATCCACGTTCCATCAATGCATTAAAGGGAGACTGAATGGGAGGCCCATAAGGATCCCTGCCAATCATAATCCTTTCAGCCAGGGAGAAGTGAACTTTGCAGAAACGATGTTTTATGATGAGTTGGAGCCAGATGATGAGAACCTCGTCCCGGGGACCCCAAGGGCACCTATCCTAGAAGAAGAAGAAGGAGGGAGGGACACCCGTGATCTGAGGAACCTTCTAGAAAGGAAAAGACAAAAGAGGGAGCCCAGCTCTTTAGGATCCCGAGAATGTGTGGTAGTGCGGGAACTTGGAGGAAGGCTAATTTATTGATTGTGAAGGTGCGTGGGACCCGAATGCGTTGTGCAGGAAGGTCCCGGACCACCAAGCTACATGATGGCCCAAGAAGAAATCCCAGAAGAACCAGTTAAGGAGGCCCAGATTCAGCCTGAGGAAGAATTAAAGGAAGTAGACTTGGGGACAAAACCAGGATCCCGAAAACCTGTCTTCATTAGCAGTCAATTGGTGGCTCAAGAAAGAGAACAACTGGTAACCTTGCTTCAAAAATACAGAGATGTGTTTGCATGGACCTATGATGAGATGCCTGGTCTAGACCCAGAGTTGGTAGTCCATTCTCTTAATGTGGACCCAGGGATGAGGCCAGTAGTCCAACTAGTTAGGGTCTTCCACACTGAGGTAGAAGCTCAAATAGTTCAAGAGGTCAAGAAATTACTGACAGCTGGTTTTATCAAACCCATCCAACACCCAAAATGGCTTTCCAACATTGTACTTGTGAAGAAGAAAAATGGTCAAATCCGTTGTTGTGTAGACTTTCGCAACTTGAACAAGGCATATCCTAAAGATGAGTTCCCCTTGCCCAATATCGACCTCCTTGTAGATTCAGCTGCAGGAAACTCAATGTTCTCGTTTATGGACGGATACAGTGGATACAACCAAATCCGCATGGCAGCCAAAGATGCAGAGAAGACGGCATTCAGAACTCCGATTGGGAACTTTTACTACACTGTAATGCCCTTTGGCCTCAAAAATACGGGGGCTACGTATCAACGGACCATGACAGCCATTTTCCATGACATGATGCATGAGGAGATGGAAGATTACGTAGACGATATTGTGGTCAAGTCAAAAACCAGAACAGGACATTTCAAAGTACTTGAGCAAGTCTTTGAAAGATGCAGGAAATACAAGTTACGTATGAACCCCGTGAAGTGCACCTTTGGAGTGTCTGCTGGAAAGTTCCTTGGGTTCCTGGTACATCACAAAGGCATAAGCGTGGATCCAGCCAAGGCCACAGCTATTGCCACGATGAGAAGACCAACTACTGTTAGGGAACTCAAAAGCTTCCTGGGAAGGGTCTCCTATATTAGGAGGTTTGTGCCTGGTTTAGCCTCAGCTACAGCAGGCCTATCCAAACTATTGAAAAAGGGAAATGAATTTACCTAGGGGACGGAGCAGCAGGAAGCTTTTCAAAGAATTCAGGGCATTATGAATCATCTGCCCACCCTCCAGGCACCAGTACGTGGGCGACCTCTGTTGCTATACTTAGCATCAAACTCTCAGGCAATAGGAGCTTTACTGGCACAAGAAGATGACCAAGGAAATGAGCAGCCCATATATTATGTGAGCAGAACACTCAAGGATACCGAGACCAGGTACCCCAGAATAGAGAAAGCCTGCCTAGTGATCATTTATGCATCCCAAAGGTTGAAGAGGTACTTCTCAGCTCACCAAATCCTCTTGGTAACCAAGTCCCACCCCATAAAAGCACTCCTGCACCAGCCCCTTGTCATAGGAAGGATAGCACAATGGCTAGTGTTGCTCTCACAATATGATATAGGTATAAGAACTCCCAAGGCTGTCAAGAGCCAGGCCATAGTAGATTTGCTAGCTCAATTCCCAGGAAAGGAAGAAGGCCTGCTGAGCGAAGAAATCCCTGGTGAGGTAGTAATGATGGAGATCCCAGGGAAGAAATGGACCATGAGGTTTGACGGGTCAACTACAGCAACTTCAAATGGGGTAGGAATTGTACTAAGCTGTGAAAATGGGGATATCATACCCCTGTCTTTCAAGCTTGGTTTCTCATGCTCTAATAATGCAGCTGAATATGAGGCATACTTAACTGGGTTGACTATAGCACTCATCATAGGAGTGAAACATATGAGAGTATTGGGAGATTCCAATCTTGTAGTCTCCCAAGTGAAATGTGACTTTGCATTACGGGAATAAAGCTTAGCAGCCTACAGGACTTGGGCACAAAGGTTGGAGATGGAATTTCAGACTTTCAGTATAGAATACACTCAAAGAAGTGAAAACAGGTTTGCTGATGCGCTTGCCACCTTAGGATCCCAAATACCATTTGATGGGAGGGATACGCTGATAAAAATAGGGAGGCAGGAACATTCTATTGTAAGGATCCTCCAAGGGATGTACCCCGGAGAATCCAAACAGTGGGACTGGAGGGACGAAGTCAAAGAAAAGATGAAAGAGGTAGGCCCTAGAGGGAACATCAAAGAACTAATGGATTACACCCAGATAGAAAGAGAATTGTATAGAAGACTGCTAGGAGGAATACTGTCCAGATGTATCACCGAGAAGGAAGGAAAGTCGAAACTAGAAGAATTACACGCCCAAGCATGTGGAGTTGCAGAAAAGGTCAGCCTGTACAGAAGGATGCAACGCATGGGGTATTACTGGCCAGATATGGACAAGGAAGCAGCAATCATACAGGGGAAATGCCAGGAATGTCGTTTGGCAATTGATAAAGAAGAAAGCTACGCGGTGTTTATTGCAGAAGATTGGCGGGTTCCTTTCATAGGATACCTGGTTCAGGGGATCCTGCCAACCGACAGGGAACTGGCCCACAAGCTCAAAAAACTAGCGTGCAGGTATTTCCTACAGAATGACATTTTATTCAAAAAGGGATACCATGGGAATCCCCTCAGATGCCTGGGACCAAAGGAAGTTAGAGAAGTAGTCAGAGAGGTACACTCTGGAGATTGTGGAAGTCACCCAGGGAAGAGAAGGCTGTACAAGCAGTTACTATTGTTGGGATATTACTGGCCAACGATGAAAAGAGACTCTGAGGAGCTGGTCAAAACATGTCATGCTTGCCAAGTCCTGGGAGATGCAATTCACACTCACCCAAATGTCCTACAGGATATGATGACGCCATGGCCTTTTCATACTTGGGGGCTCGATCTCATAGGGCCTATAAACCCTCCATCCAATGGTTATATATGGATCCTTGCAGCCACGGAGTACTTTACAAAATGGGTAGAGGCCATCCCTTTGAAAAAAGCTACTGGAGCAGCTGTAGCAAATTTCATTCGAAACCACATCATTACAAGGTTCGGGATCCCCAGAAGATTGATCAGCGATAATGGAACCCCATTCATAAACAAAGATATGAAGGGATTAATTGAAGCATACCACATCAAGCATGGAAGATCTACCCCATACTACCCACAAGGAAACGGCCATGCTGAAGCTACTAATAGGGTAATATTGAAAATCCTTAAGAAGATGAAGCATGAGTATGGAGGAAAATGGAGTGACCATCTGGCAGATGTGCTTTGGGCATGTAGAAGCTCTGTAAAGACAGCCACAGGATTCTCCCTGGTTTATGGAACAGAAGCCATCAGCTTTGTGGAGTTAGTCATTCCTACACCAAGGGTAGTTCTGGAGGAAAATCAAGGAGAGAGTGAGGACGCAAGCAATGAAAAGAGGCTAGCAGATCTGGAAGGAGTAGAAGAAGAAAGAGAGCTGGCCAAGAAAAGGAGCCAGAGATACCAGCAAAGAATGACCAGAGCATATGCACAAACAGTACGCCCAAGAGTGTTCACTAAAAGGTAATTAGTACTAAGGATGGCGGAGCATGTGAGGAGGAACTTGCCAGGGCCTTCCAAGTTCACCCCAAAATGGGAAGGACCCTACATCATCAATGCAGCTCATGAGAGTGGGTATTATTACCTTGCCAAGGAAGATGGAACAGTCTTGACAGAGCCCATAAACGGGAAATGGCTGAAGCAATACTATGCATAAGGACAAGGGGATCCCGGTACCTCAGGGTCCTTTCACCAGCTTCACTATCTGCTAAGTTCTTTTTATTTTTTGTCTTTTTTTTATTTTTCAGCCTTTATCATGAATTCTAGTTCAAGATAATTTTGTTCAGGAACATGTGATAGATTGACACTTTGTGGTCAATACTGCACCAAAAGACTTTTTTTCTTTGTTCCTTAAAAATGACCATGTTTTAATGAAGTTCCTGTTTCTTCAACATTTAAGTTTTTCTTTAAATACTGCAAAGACCAAATTTGGATAGATTTAAGGAAGGATACCTGAGTAAAATAAAAAAGGGAGAGTATGTAATACCCTTTTACATATGGCCCAAGATCCACCTCACAAATAATTTCAGATATCCCACAAACAGTTCCAAGTGCATAGGTCTAGGATCACAGAATAAAATTAAAGTATCTAGGATACCTAGCCTAGCACTTGGCAAAAGGGGAACCTGTCAAAGTTCATGAACTGGGACCGTATCTCAAAAAAAAATATATACATAGGAAAGGATACTAGTGTACCCAGTTTAGTACTTGCATAATAGATCACCAGGTACCTGGACCAGAATTTGCAGTAAAGCCTGTGGAAACCATGGTCCAGGACTCAGGAAAGAAAAGAGTCACAAGGAAGAAAAGGCAATATACCAAAGAAAAAGGCAGATTCACATACTAAGAAATGAGAAGCAGTTTTCAAATACAAAAAAAAAAGAGAAAGCAAAGAGTAGAGCAATGTTAAAAAAAGAAAGAAAACTTATACAACCCCAAATTGTTTATGTAAATCTAAAAAAATAAGCTAAGGAATGAGGCCGGCCAACAGGGAGGCATCCGGAGAAATAACAGGCACAGCCAAAGTAGAAAGGATCCTCTGCTGCTTGACCTTCAAGTCTTGTAAAACCTTGTGAGCATGAGCCAAAACTTCCTCAGCAGCAGCTATCTCAGTGTCTATACTCTTGAATGATTGCCTCTGAAACAGCATATGATCCAGCAGACGCAAGTGATCCAGCAGAAAAGACAAATTGAACTTAGCCTTCAGAAGGTCTTGCACCACCCCTCTCCACTCCAGAAGCTTTTCTTCAGACAAGGAATCTACAGAAGAATTCCTTAGGGAAATCAGCACAGCACACAGTAACTCCATCAAAATATTGCCTAGAAAGACGCCTCCCCTGAAGCCACTAGTGAAATCCCCGTGACTCTTGAGCAGACTCTCTAGCAGTGGCAGGCCTTCCACAGGAACAGAGAAGCGCAGGAAGCTGCCATAAGAAGACCCAAAAACATGGAAGTGGCTGGCAGGAAGACTGTTGAATTCCAAGAGATCAAAGCGAGACAGGAAAGAGGAAAGCCTTGAATCAAGATCTGAGGCAGCCATTTTCGAGGCATCCCCCATTACTGTGTCACCACTTGCAGAGACAGGAGGACTTGCAGCCTTTTGTTCTGGATGAAGGTCAGTAACTTGAATAGGTCTCACAATTCCTTCAGGGATAACGGGCTCAGAACCTGCAAAGCTTGTATCAATATCCAAAAAAAAGAAGAAAAGAAAAGGAAGAACAGATTTAGTCTTTAAAAAAAAAAAAAGGGGAAAAAGAAGAACAAACCAGTTCCAGCTTCTTGGGGCAGAGCCTCTTCTTCCTGATCTCCTGACTTCCCCAAAGATTCTGGGAAGGAACATAAGGCAAGTTGAAGAAAAGGTGAAGGACCAGTGGCAAAATGGCTAAAGGAAGGGATAGATGCAGGGGGCTTCGCCATATAAAAAAGAAAAAAAAAGGGGGAGAAAAGGAAACACGATGGGAGCAGCTTGCACTCACCTTCTGAGCTTTCTGATTCTAAAGAAGAGGCAACACTGGGAGCGGATTTCTCACTGGTTTGACCTAAAAGGAAAAAGAAAAGGAGGAACTCAAAAAAAACTGGAAAAGAAAGTAACGCTATTTCAAGGAAACAAGGTTTACCTGTTTGTTTGGATAAAGGAGTGTCTCCCAAAGCACCTTTATCTGACAAGGATTGAGGAAACACAATCCTGATAGGACTAGGAGTGCGTTTAAGATGGGGACTTTGAGATGACGGGATCCTAGAAGCTTTGGGATCCTGAGAATCCTGGGAACCTTGCATCGGTTGCCCAGTTTCCTCAGCTGGATCACCAGCACGGGGCTCCTCCCCCATAGTAGGAAAAATAACAGAAAGAGCTGTGATGGTTTCCTCCCCCAGAGCCTTGTCAGTCATAGGAGGGGATACCTCCACCTAAAGGAAGAAGAAGCAGAGAAGGTGGTGCTAAGTAAAAAAAAAAAACACAATAGCAGGAAATGCTAACAACACAATGTCAGAACAAAATGGAAAAGAACAAAAGAAAGGGGGGAACACACATACCACGTTGTCTCCAGAAGATTGACTCTTACCCTTCTTGTGATCAGACTTGCGCTCGGACTGCAAAGGAAATCACCACTCGTCAGCAAAATAAAAATAAGTGCAATAAGGTGAAAAAAAAAAAGAGAGAAGAAGGAAAGAAGTCTTGCCCTTCTCTCTCTCTCTACAGATTCTTTGGAAGTCTTTTGCTTACTACGAGTACGCCCAGAGGGTCCTAAAGGAGGCTGGGATACCAAACCAGAGGATCCTAAAGAACCATGGACTGAAGCAGTCACAGGAACCTAGGAAAAAGAAGACTCTACCTTAGTCTTCTTCCGGGTCCTTGAGACCAAAGGTTCCCTGACATCCTTGCCTTCCTGAGATGCCAAGTGTGCTTGAGATTTCCCCGTTTTCCTTCTTTTCGTCTCAGAGCCTATCTCCACACCCCCTGTACTTTCACCAACATCAACAGCTTTCATTTTCTTCGGCCTGACATCCTTGCCTTTACTCGGAGCAGTGGCAATACTTATTGTCTCCGTTGCACCTTTTTTGATGGGCACTCCAGAGGAAGCACCAATGATGAGACTATCACCCAGCCAAGTCTCAGGAAAATCCTGTCCATAAGCCACCCAACCTCCCCTGGAGGCATGCCACTCTGCAAACCTAATCTTGCTGCTTGCAGCAGTAGGAAGGGATAAACGTTTATTGGATGTCGGAGCAGAAACAATGCTAGGATTCGGGGCTTCCCGAATTGTACCAGAGCCAACATAATCAACAAAATATTTTTGTACTCTTCTCCAATAACTGGTATAGCCACTAGAAGCAAAGACTCCTCTCTGGGAGTTAGGCACTGCAAATTGGGGGCTCCTCCGTGACCAATAAGAAAAGGCCTGCAGCCTCAGGAAAGGATCCAAGGAAGGAAGGGATGGCACCACATCCTTAAAAACTGGAGGAATGTCCTGGTCAAAACCAAACTGTCGGAGCACCCGGTGTGCTGAATAATGAGTATATTTTGGGCCACTTGAAGAAGGCATAGGAAGCCAAGAGGGGCTAATGTAGGCAAGATAAGCCAGACTGCCCTCATCACCACGGCGCAAGTCAAAGGTATTACCTGTAGAAGATAAAAAAGAAGACAATACAGAATCACACGCAAAGCCAGGACCAAACTCACGAGGGGATCTCCAGTATAAGCTCCCTGCTTGGTCAAACAACTCCACAAGATTGAGGCCACCACCTTTCAAGCTAATCCAACGAAAAATAATGGGAAAGGCATCGGTAGAATTGTCACAAAGACCCTTCACTATGTCGGGGGATCCTTGGAACTTGTCCTTCACAAATTTCAAATTCTTGCACTTAGCCAAAGTAGCTGCAGAACGGTCCCACATGAAAATCTGAAGAATAGCACAGTGAAGAGATGAAGTGATCATATAACAAGAATCACCCTCAGCCTCATCTCCATGAAGCTGGTCCGATTGAGAGTAAACATGACCCAAAAACAGAGGGGCCAAAGGATACTGGGTACCTCGAGCCAACTTGATTGCCAACGGAAAAAACTAAGACTTAAACGGAAAAAACGAAGACTTAACTCCATACCCAGGGAACTCACTAAACAAAAACTTACTAAGCCAAAAAGCCAGAAAACTAGCCCACCTCACTTCCTTATCTTTCTCACGAGAGAGGGTCATCACCCATCTCCCCATCCTAGCCGGCTTACCACCAGAAGAGGCAGCGCGACCACCAAAATGACCAAATAATTTCTCTTCTACCACGAGATCCTCACCAAAAAGGTTAATATCAAAGGGGTTCTCTTCACCAAACACCGGGAGGAGGAAGTTATTAACCACATCCTCCAAGGTGATCGTCAATTCACCAGTAGAAAAGAAAAAAGTATGAAGGGAAGGGCACCAACGACGTACCAGATGCCTGAGCCCTTTGGCGTCTCTGAAGCCCTCAAGGTTTTTGGAAATAGCCACTGCCTTTAGGATACCGGCGCGCTCCAAACGACCCACAAACTCAGCATCAGACAGTTCCTTGTCTACCCATATAGGCCAGCCCTGAATCTTTCCCGGAACAAAATCAAAGAAAATAGGAACCACCTCTCGGATTCCTTGTCTGATCTGGAGATCGAAAATCTCTCTAGGATCAGGAACCTGGGCGGAACCAGCGAAACCCGCTTGGCCAGAAAACATTTAAACGTGAGGGGATGGAGGAGCCTCACCATGAGATATATGAGGGAAAAATAAACTGAGAGAATACCAAGGATCCCGTAAAGGGAAGGCCAGACGTTCAGTAACCTCGTGAGAATCACTCGGAGCAGAACTAGAAGAACCTTCACCCTCAGAAGGACTGGGAGTACGCTCTCTCCTTTTTCCAGAAGAAGAAGAAGCCATCAGAACAACACAAAAAAAAAGAGATTGAAAGTGCGAAAGGGAGGAAGACCAGAGTAACAGAGAAGAAGAGAAAAAAAAAGAGAAGACACAAAGAGTGAAAGACTCAGAGAAGCAAAGTGATAAGATGAAACGGCTACAATAAAGACGCAAATAGCAGTTGGGGAAAACAGTTTATGGAAAGACGCGCCAGTTGCCAAAAAAATTAATTTGAAGAAGGTATTAATCAGCAGTTATTAATGAGAAATAACGGGAAACAAGAAAAGTGGGTAGAGGAGTTTTATCTCAAACACCCAACTGCCACGTCCCGTATAAAGAGGAAGCTGCAAAAAGTAATAATTATAAGGGAATGTGACACGCAAAAAGGAGGTGACTAAAAGCAGCAGAAAAGGGCCGGGATCCCAAGTAAAAAGGAAGGGAACCCAGTAGAAGTTGAGAAAAGGGGGATACCACGGAAATCTTAGGAAACCTAAATCACTCACGCGTGGGTTTCAGGCAACCCACGAGCTCGGGGGGCTAAATGTTGAGGTCTAAAAAAGGGTCATAATAAAATAAGTCCAAAATAGAAGAACAAGTCAAGCCCAAAAAGAAAAATTCAGGCTAAGCCCAAAGCAATAGATACGGAAGACCCATAGGGGAATAAAAGAAAGGCCCAGAGGATCCTGAAGCCCAGAAAAGAAAGAAGCATCAAAAAAAGAGACCACGACAAAGTATAAAGAAGCAAGGATCCTCAGGAACAATCAATAGGCATGGATCCCTTCAGGCACAAAGAAAAAGGAAGACTGGGACAAATCGATAGAAAGAAGACAGAAGAAGAAAACAAGAAATAAAAGCAAAAAACGCGAGCGACCTCTCATGGCACAGACAGAAAAGGCCTCGGGGAACCAGGACAGGGAAGAAGAATGATAACAAACGACTTAAAAAAATGGCAAAACAGGATTCCGCCCAAATAGGAAAGAAAGGGAAAAGAGGAAGACGCCAGAAATGGGGATGTCGAGAAGGGCATACCTCAGCACGTCCAGAAGAGGATGGCTAACCAGAAGCTTTCGAAAGAATTAGAACCAAGAGAAGGAAAGAATGAGAGAAAACGGAAAAGGGACTTACTGAGACGATGGGGATAGGACATGCTCTGTTTGCAAAAGAACAAAACAGGGGAACCAACGGTTCCCCGGGAAGCTCAGAAAACTCCATTATAAAAGGAGGGGATGGGTTGTGAAGAAGGCAGCGAGAAAAAAAGAAAGAAACACAAGAAAGAAGAAATTCTCTAGGAAAAACTATCAGAAAAATCTGTGCAGAAAGAAAAATACTAAGGGAAAAACAAATATTGCTTCTTGGTATCCTGTAAAGGCCACTATTGCACATACTCGGATTCAACGAGAATCAAACTTTGCAAGTTTTGAAGGCTGAAATAGCCATTCAAGACTGCTATTTTTGAGCTTGATTGGACCTTGTATCACGTCCTAGTGAGCTTTCTGTAATCAAATAGATAATGTATTAATGAAACACTGCTTCATAATTCCCAGGATCCCCACAACATTATTTCTTTTTATCGTTTTTGCTAATCCTACTTTTTTTTTTTCCTTCTGAACTTACGTTGTTAATTTTTGGCACTCTTCGATATCCTTGTTTGTTATTTTTCTTTATATTGTCAGGAGTATTCTCTGCATTCACTTGATTCTTAAACAGCTCGTTAGCTGCGGTGAGTCAAGGCTCGGTCCACCAAATCCTCCCTTTTTCATTCAGGCCCGGGATCCTTAGGCTTGAGTGTCACGAAAAAGGCACTCTCACAATGTTTTAGTATGATAACACTAAGGGTTCGTTTGAGATTTACTTATTTTGTTGAAATTGAAATTTTTTTGTTGAAAATACTGTTGATAAAGGTAAAAGTTAGTTGAAATAATACAGTAAAACCCGTGAATAGTACTAAAAAGTGTAGTGGGACCTATAAATAGTAACAAAAATAAATTGAATAGTAAATTAAGTATGCGTTTGGGAATAGCTGTAGTTTGCCTTTGCATTTTTTTTGGCTAGTCCCATGGGACTGTTCATGGACCAGCCAACACCAAAAACGCATGAACAGTGTATTTTGGCTTTTAAAAAATATTTTACTATAATGTTTTCAGAAATAAGTTTTTAATTTTCAGTTTTCAACAAAATTTTGGATACCATAAGTTGGCAAAAATAATTTTTTCCAAACAGACACTAAAAGAGATATGGGGTCATTTTGATGTCAGGAGCGGACGCTATAGCTATAGGTTGAAATATTCTAAAAAAAAAAAAAAAAAAACTAGCATTTAATTGAGAGAGGAGAAAATGGTGCAATAAGTTTTATCTTTCGAATTTTTTCCAATTTTCTATGGAATGAATTAAGGGGCCATTCTTGTCACATACATGGTCCAAAAACACTTATTTGAGTGTGTTGGTGTTCTAAAATTTTATTCCATCAAACTAAGAATTTTATATATTTTAAATGACGTTATATACACTCTCAAACTCCTCTCTTTCTCCATAGACCATTATTGACAAGATGTTAACCAACTTTTAATTTTTTTTTTTCAAAGTAATAGTATTTTCTTTGCTCAAACTAGCTCATTTCTCACTTGAATTTTTTGTGTAGATTTTGAAATTTTGAGGCTCTTAAATGACCCAGACAATAGAAATGTTTTTCAATTTGGGTCTGTTTTCGTGAATCAAAGAATTTTTTTTTCACGATTCCTCCACCACTAACTCATAAGTCATACCACATTCTAGTCAATATATCCTCAACATTGTTGTATGATTCTATTTCTACCTGTAAGGTTGAATTTATTCAACCATCTAATTGGCTTTATTCCGTGCCAAATTTGCTTGTAATTCAGCATTTAGTAACCCTGTATTTCGGTGGGTTTGATGTAAGGGTAGTGAGTGAGATAGAGTGAAGATTGCTTAAGAGTGTGCAAGAAAACAGAGACTCGCGGCTGGGACTCGCGGGTGACTCGCGGCTGCAAGCCGCCAGAAGCAGCACACGTGCCAAGCATGCTGGAAGATGAACAGTCATGCTAGCTGGAAGATGAACAGTCATGCTAGCTGGAGCACTACAGGACAAAACAGGACAACTGGCCATACGGTTATCTCGCGACTTAGTCAAGCCGCGAGCCACCCCTGTTTTGTAAAACCTGACGTTTCACATTCCTCTCCCACTCCAGTATAAATACCCCTTTTACCCACGATTGTAAGAGAGTTTCCAGAGAGAATTTTGAGAGAGAAACCCTAAAGAAAAACCAGATTGTTTCACCCACAATCTATATCTTAGAGTCTCTTCAAATTCCTCAACTCTCTTCCTCTCCATTGTCAAATCCTTGAGAGGGATTATACCAAACCTGGTTCTCACCATCATCATCATTGTGAGACAGCTGTTTGGATTTCTGGGAAGCAGTTAGGAAGGAACCAATCTTCATTGGTTGATGCTACGGTCTAGTAGCGGAATCCGGGAAGCTAGAAAAGAAAAAGGTTCGGCGCAACCTCGTTGGAGCAAGAAGCTTGGAGGGCTTAGGTGCACTGGGTAGATTAGGCTTGGAGGGTCTATTGCTGTCCTTGTATCCCAACTGTATTTTTTAGTGGATTGTTTACCGCTTGGAGGGCGGTGGAGAGGTTTTACGCCGAGGGCTTCGGTTTCCTCTTCGATAACACATCGTGTGTTGTCTTTGTGTTTGCATCTTCCTTCCTCTCTATTTTTGCCTTTTTATTATCTGCTGTGGATTTTATTTTGTTATGGCTTAGATAGTTTTTAACCAATTTCATATTATAGCATATGTTAAGTTTCCGCACACTAGTTGTTTGACATATTGCTTGAATTTGTTAAGTTGTAATTTGGGGGTCTAAACGTTCAAAGGTGTTTTTACACGTTTTCGAACTTTCACTACCCTCTACGAGTTTGACGACGAGAAGTGAGAACCCTAACATGATCACTCTTTTTGGGTTGTTTAGTTGGTTTTATGTTTCTGGGACTTTTCTGTTTTTCTGGATTTGGATTTTGTGGGCAGTTTGTTTTCTTGTGCATTTCAATTAATCATTGTGAAAAATTGTGCTCAGTTTATTGTCGGAAAATGACATTTGATCACTTATGTGATCATATATCTCTTCAATCATCAGAAATTGTTGAGTGAAACTTGTTCTATTAGAAAGTATACATACATGGCTTCAATATGGACACACATTTGACTAGTTTGAATTTAAAATGAGTGAGATATAATTTTTTAAATTTGGAGTAGGATCGATGTCCATCTGTGAAAGCCGCATTTGTAACTTTTGAGACTGCATATGCATCTTGTGGTGGAAAACCCTCTCTAAAAAACTCGAAAATTGAGTTCTAAAGAAAATTTTGTTACGGGTATGTTTCATTGTTTTGCACCCAAAAAAAAAGTATCGAAAGTCTAAACACATATCCCACAAAGATGGGATGTGATTTTCAAGCCCAAACTTCTCCTATAAAAGTCCTACATCTTAGAAAAACAAAGGAAATGATTTTCTAGAAATGATCCCCGATTTGTCTATATACATATATATATACATTGGACGTTAGGGGTTATTGTCAATTGTGATGCATCTATTACATGCAAAAGTGTAATACATTTTTCCTTCTTTTCCTTGCAAATTTATTTATACGAGCTATTTCATCTATTATCCTTGTCATGACCTAGGGGAGGGACTTGAAATAAAAATAGCTTAACATAAGAAATGAAGCTAACGAAACACAAGAAAAGGGGAAACAACTAACAAGAAAACAAATATAGAGATCATTCCAGAGTTTCCTCCCCCCACACAGAAGAAAAAATCTTGAGTGAGATGGGCGCATGCACCCATTGTCTCATTGACATGCGGGTCCCTCACACGTGAGACCCACATGTCAATGAGATAATGAACGCATGTGCCTGTCTCTCAAGATAACATCTCCACACAAAGACCTGTTAGAATAAAGACTAGAGTCTACTTTCTTCTATCTCTTCATTTACTATAACAAACTGATATTATTATTATTATTATTTATTATAAGATATATACAACCGGCAGTGGGACACCTAGTTGAGATCATTTATACCATCATTTAACCATTTTGGTGAGCCACGTGTTCATGAACTACAACCCTTTCTTTTCATCTCCAACTAGGATAAAATAACTCCTTTGAAAAGATTGTGGGTCTATTTGAATACCGTTTATTACTGAAAATTAAAAATTGAAAATTGAAAATACTGTAACAAAATAATTTTTAAACGTGTAAATAGTACTATGAGACCCAGTTTTAAAATTGTTTTTCTGAAAAAAAAGTACTTGTAGGTCTCATGAACAATGCACATGATCTACTAAAAAAATGTTGGACGCGCAAAACATGCTTGGCTTGCCACTATCCAATCATACACTGTGTTAGATTAGAAAGTTCACATTTGCATCCAAAAAAAGAAAAGAAAAAAAGAAAAAAAAAGAAAGTTCACATATTTAAGTACTTATGAAGTGTGAGGAGGTAAAAGTAGGAGTTCAAGTCTCTAGAAAGAAGTTTCACGTATATATACACTTAAATTAGAATATAGTAGAATTTTTATCTTTCTTATATATATATATATATAAAATGACAAAATTTAGGTACGGTACCTTAGATGCTGTTCTTTAAGTTCCCCTCTTAAAATTCAGTCATGTAACTACTTAACTAAAAAAATACGCTTTTATCCTATAAGAAAAAATCCACATGACAGAATATTAAAAAGGGAATTTAAAGAATAACACCTAAGTACTATACTTAAATCTTGTTCTATAAAAAAAAAGGTCCATGTTCCATTATGGTATTGATTGGGACTTGGGGGTAATCTAATTGAGGTTGAACAAATTTTTACTACAAACTTAATTGTAGCCTCTAAAGGTTACAATTCCCACTAAAAAACATTAGGCTAAAATGCAAAATATATTCTTTAATTTTCACTAGAATTCATTTCAATCATCTAATTCTACTTTCGTTTATTTTAGTTTTCTAAATATTCAATTTTATCTAATTAAGATCTCTTTGTCAACTTCTGTTAATTTTTTTTTTAGTTTTAGAAAATATTTTTTGGTCATTAATTGAATTTTTTAATTAACATGATTACATATTTTAAAAATCTAATTGTTGAATTATATGTTCTTTATGTTCTTAATACACATATTAAATTTTGTGCCAATTAGATGTTATTTACTATTCGATCTATAAACGTATAATTTTAAACTACAAAAATTTGAAATTTAAACATTTTATTAATGACATAATTTTTAATTTTTAATTTTCTAAAAATTTTGTAAGCACGAAGGATATAAGAAATTAAAAAAAATATAACCTCAAGGTTTTTGTTTGTTTTTTTATTTTTTTTAAATTTTTGAGAAGGAAAATATAACCATAGGTTACATCAAATTTATTGCGGACATCCTCCTAGGAGTAAGGAGGTTTTTGTCTTTTCACCCTAATTGTGGTGTTTTTTTTTTTTTTTTTTTTTTTTTTTTTGAGAATCCCCTAATTGTGGTTCTTAGTTCTTACACGTAGCACGTCTTTGCATGTTATATGGCAGCAAAGCTTAGTATAGACTTATATTAAAACGTTACTATCAGCTCTTCTTAAAAAAAAATAAAATAAAATAAAAAGTCATTTTTACATGTTAAAAATCTATTTTATTTTGTTCTAAAAAAAAAAAAAATCTATTTTATTATTTTATTACGTTATTTTACAACTCGCTATATATCAGATTTTTCATTTTAACATTAAACCATATTAAAATAATAATAAAAAACCCAGCTATATTAAAAAAATAAAAATAAAAACAAAAACCAAATCGACCACTACCGTCCATCACCCACACATCCCAACACCACCGGCCATTACCTCCATAATCCTCCACCACTATACCATAAGAACCCACCACCTGAGACATCAAAACCACCACAAAATCCATCCCAAAACCAAAACACAAACACCATCAGACAAACAAGAAGGAAAAAAAGAAAAAAAGAAAAAGAGAAATAAATAGAAGAGAGAAAGGCCGGCGGCCACTGGTGGTGGCTTCACCGGTGTGCACAGGAGAGGGACACCACCACAAAAGCCATCGATCCCAGCCCCACACCGTTTGAAACGCCGATCTCAAACCCAAATAAAAAAAGCTTTCCACAAGTGTGAAAGAAGAGGGAAGAATTAAAAAGCCGATCTCAACCCAGAGAGAAGAGAGGGGAAATAAAGAAAAAGAAAAGAAAAGAGAGATGACCAGCCTCTGTGAATGTGCGTGTGAGCGAAGAGAGAAGAAAGAGAAAAGAAAAAAAAAGAAAAAAAAGAAAGAGGGGCAGGAGAGAGAACAGAGAATAAAAAATAGTTTTTTAATTTTGCAACATTCTACCGTACGATTCTAGATTCTATCTATAGAATCGTACTGTAGCAAGGATTGCAAAAATGCTAAACTTTTTTAGCATTTGAAATACCTTGTAAATTTTATTTTTTTGGAGTTTAGTGTGTCAAATACTAAAAATTTAATATTTGACAGATGAGAATACGGATCAAGATAGGATTAATTTGAAAAGTAAAAAAAAAAGGGTCCATGTTTAGATGTTACTAATCAAAATTCAAAGCATTAATTTGTTCAGAAAAAAATAAGCATTTCTTTTTCATTTATTTTTCGGTTATAACAAAGTCACCTATAAACTCCCTTAAATAGAGCACATGCAGGTTCAATTTCAAAGGAGAGAGACACGGAAGACACGAGAGAGAGAGAGAGAGAGAGAGAGAGAGATGAAGAGAGAGAGCCATCCTTTGTTGAGGGGAGGGAGAAGAGGAGAGGGTAAATACAGTCATGGGTGGACGGCGACTGAGATGCAATCACTGGCTAGCATTTGTGAGGCTTTACTACCTCCTTTGACATTGAATTCTTTGGAGGGGAAGAATGACCAACCTACCGAGGCTGTGCAGTCCTTCTACAAAGCTTCTGGGTCTCAATTTCCATTTCCTGATGAGGTAATAATATTATTAATTCTTCAATTATATACTCTGTGTGTGTGTTTTTCTTTGTCTCTCAGTTACATGCATGGTTTAGTTATCTATGTCATGTTTTTGACAGAACTCATAAAATTTATCAATGATAGTTTCTACAGCCCTCCATGGGAGACTTTCAAGCTTCTATATAAATGAGACAAGTTAGCCCAAAAAAGTCATTTGATTGTAATTAATTAGTTTGCATGCACAAATTTATTATAATTGTATATAATAAATTATAATAACCTAATGGGCTAATGGCATAGACCTTAACCTAATGGGCTAGTTAGGTAATCATCAAAGAAGTACTTAATTTTTTTTTTTTTTCTTCTTTTGTAATGGAATGAGAACAGGCTGCAGAGCTTATCGGGAAAAGGGCAGTAAAAGAAGCTGTGATATTAGTTAGAGTGATTTTAGGGGCGCTGGGTACTAGGTTGGGTACTTTATTGCTTTGTGGACCTCTTTGTCTTAGCAATAAATGGCCCTTCGTCTTCAACTTTTCTAGCTTATCCTTGGAGAATAGAGAGAAAATTTTGCAGTGGTGGTTTAGGCATAGATTTTTGACACCGATCAGAGCTGCAGTTCTTTACATCAAAGCCTTGTCCCTCTACAATTTCTTCACTCGGGTAATGCCTCATACTCTATTTGCTTTTTCTTACATTATATTTAGTACTCTTATTTTATTTATTTATTTTTTTTATAGGAAAACTATAATTTAGTACCTAGTTAGAGATTGAAACAAAAGAAGACAAAAAAAAAACTTTCATTTGTTTTATTTTTAGTACCCAGTATTCCTATTTGGAAAATTCTTAGTTTATATCCTATATATTTTGTGTTTTTACGGTGTATGTTAAAAAAAAAAAAAAACTTTTAAATCTATAAAAGTCTTTTTTACTGTGCTACAATTACCGAAAAAAAAAAAAAAAAAAAAAAAAAAAAAACCAAATGATAGCTGGATCAATGAACTATCAAAAGGTTTGATTCCGCCCCTTCGAGCCCCAATTATACGGATTGGGCACGAATTCAGTTTAATTATTTGGTATAAAACAGATAATGCTACAACTATAAATTATTTTACAATATTTTTACAAATTATTAACATGACAAATAATTTTTTAGTTAAAATATGATAAATTGTTTATTAATGCTAATTTGAGTCCACTATTAACATTGTTTTTTTTTTTTTTTTTTTTTTTTTTTTTTTTTGTACTTAGCAATAATCACTAATCTCATCAATAATTTGTAAAAACTTTTATATGAATTTAACATTTTCCATAATTGATAAAGACAACTTAACAAATAGCGCCATTATTATTGAGCCCACTATTGAATTTCTTGCCTCCGCCGTTACTATGTCTGCCTCTCTTTCATTTCCATAAACGAGAGGCAGACATATTCCTATTTGCCTATTTGGGATTCAAACAGGAGTGGTCCATTTAAAACTTTTTATTTCATTTTTCCGTGATTAATGTCAGAATTTTAATTCCATTAATAAAATATAAAACATTTTTTTTCCTTCATTAATGTCAGAGCTCTAACTCAATTAATACACTAAATCATTTTATATTTGTCATTACTGTCAAAGCTCTAAAAAAATTTTTATTTAAAAAATAAAGAGAAAATTAACAAGATCAGTCAAATACTCAAATATACAATACTACGCGAAGAATAAAATTTTAGAGTTTTAGAGAAAATTACAGTATAAAACACTTTTAAAATATTAGAGTTTTAGATATCTTATTTAAATCTTAAATGTCAAAATGTTTCATTTAAATTTTAAATTTTTTTACAAAGATTTTATTTAAATATATATATATATATATATATATATATATATTTTGTAAATTTTATTTAAAGATTAAATTTTGAAACAAACTTCATTCAAAGTAATTGATAAAGTCATATTTAATGGGATTAACCAAAAAAAGAAAAGAAAAAGTAATAGAATATTGTTATATGAATGAGACATTTTCCCCTCTATTCCCGTGTGTGTTAAAAAATACTTCATATTCTAAAAAATGAGACGTTTTAGAAACTTTGAGATTTAAATGAAATATTTTAAGGTTTAAAATATAATTACCCAAATATATAACACCTATGAAAATGATTTGATATAAGATATAACACTGAAGTGAGGAATGAATAATAACTAAAAATGGTTGGAATCACAATATCAACACATGATCATCATTTACGCTATCCTGCTTGTCAGCTGTCAAGATACAGAGGTTTATGAATAAAACATTATATTTTCTTGATGACTCATAGTTTTTTTTTCCTGGAGAATAGATGACTCATAGTTTGGTGAATACTTGAAGGGAAAGAAATTAAAAGGAGGTTAGATTAGGACTTTTAGACTAGTCATGTTCTGGTCCAGTTAAAACTACTAACTCTTCCAGCTTATTAAGCAGTTAATATTTCTTTACCAAGTCATTCATAATGTTAATAAGATTTATAATTCTCACATAAATTCAAAATCTTGAAAGAGAACGTGATTTGACAATCTCCTTAATTTAATTTTTCCCTTACAATAACTCTTACATTTATTTGATAATTTTCTTTATGATGACTCAATAAATAGGAGAGTGAAAGATTTGAATTCAGGTTTTTCTTTTACGTTCACGTAAAAGATACTAAAAAATAGACAAAAGTCTTGTAGTTGAATTGACATATCTCCATGTACAAAGTGCTTGGAGGTCTAAAGTAAAAAAATATTCGAACTGAGGAGTTAGCAACTTATTATAATTATCTTTATAAAATAGTGCTAAAAAATATACTAGTTTTTAGCACTTCAAAAAACTATTTTTATCTATTTTAACATCACATTTTATAATGTACTCTACATGAAGTCTTTCATTTTTTACATACAACCCATTAAAATAAGTATAAACAAGTAAACAACCTAACTTATTAATTTTTTATATAATCTCATCACCGCATACTCTTAGCGTGATGATCACTTTACAAGTATAAGTGCTTGTGGGGTTTAGAGGGCAATTAATTAAAAAAATAATTAATTTTTATATTTCCCATAAAGTGGTATTAAAGCTTTCTTAAAAATGGTCTATTAAAAAATGTTCTAAGGGCACCCTGGACCCTTTGTTTTGTTTTATTTTTTGTCATTTTAAGAAAGAGAAATGTTATTACCATAACAATTTTATAATACTTTCACAACAAATTATAAGTGGCAGTTTGTTATTAGTAAAGTAAAAAAATTAATTTTAATTATAAGTTCAAATTAGAACCAATAACAACTAGTCACCTATAATTTTTTTTTTTTTTGATAGGTAGTCACCTATAATTTGTTATAAAAGTATTATGAAAATGTTATGAAATAACATTTTTCTTCTAAGAAAAGGGCAAAGATATAGAGAAAAATTCAGTATTCTTGTATTCCGTAAAGTTCCCTAATAAATATAGAAAAATTTGTCAGTACAGCCTACAAACTTAACCAACGGTTTTTGTTTTTTACGAGAGTTTCTTTCCTTCATTTTTGATCCACCTACTTCATACGGCATTGGATTGAAAATGGGCCTTTTTCTTTTGCTGAAAAAATATAAATAAAGGCTTATTCATTGATGCTAAAGTTACAGGTTGTCTTATTTTATTTATTTTTTTGAATAATTCATAGTTATAATTTGAAGAAGATTTCAACCTGAATATTTTCCTTAGAAATGTTAACTTTAAAAATAGAAAATTGTTTCTTAGACGAAGTTTCCATAGAATAAGACATATTTCCTTTTCATTCGGGTTCAAAGATTTTTCGTATGATTCGGGCTATACCCCATGACAGTTAGATGTAATTTTCATTAGCTGTTAGCCATAAATTGGAGGATGGAAGATTGAAAGGGATCCACGTTTTGACTATCTTATTAGGCTATACCCCATCTTATTCTTGCCTTGAAAGCAAAACATGGTAAGAGATTTTTCTTCTCTTTCTCTAATTTTTATTTTTAGTTAGAAAACAATTAGGGTACCCTTTTACATTTTCCACTCTCTTTCATTTCTTTTTATGATTACTTATAAATTTTTTTTTTTGACAAAAAAGGGTATAGAAATTCCTTAGGGGGCAAGAGACTTCAAACCTAAAATCATGTGAATATCATGAGCCCTTAAGAATCACCTAGCCAATCCTTTGAAGTTAATTACTTATAAATAAAAAAAACTTTGAACATTCCAGTTAACTTTTTCATTGGTTAAAAAAAAAAAAAAAAATCTCAAATGTCATTGTTCTCTTGAAAATTTGACAAGTAATACCAAAAATTTTATAACTCAATGATACTTAACTGGATTTAGACTATTCACATTAGTTTGTGCAAAATTTTCTCTCTAGTTTAGAATAAAAATTAAGTTTTTTCTATTTTTGTTAACTACTTTTCAAAACAACTACATCAATGATCTATTCTAAACTTTATTTCATTCAAATAGTTTTACTTAACTCTTTTTTTTTTTTATTATTTCTTTCACTTTTCCAAATACCAAAATTTCCTTTACTTTTTAAAATACTCATACCCACTTTTCAAAAAGAGAATAAAATATTCGTTTTGTGACGCTATAGTGTTCCCTAATTTTGAGGCAGCACAGTGGTAAAATGATACTTTTCTCCAATCTATTATGTGACAACTAAAGAGGCTATTACGTGTAATTTTAGTCACATGAATTTTTTAATTAGTCATGTGACTTGTATTGAGAAGCTAATGTGGGTGCTTTTATATATTGGGTTCATTTATCATATAAGGCTCTTATGCTATTTTAGAGAATCTAATGTGAATGTTCTTAGGTAATTATGAGGAAAATTATTAGTTAATATATTGATGCGGTACTCCATTCTTTTATATGAACTTTGGATTCCAACATAAATTTAAGGAAGGGGGAAGTATGAAAGTTTTTTTTTTTTGGGCATAATAATGATGTAGCAAGTTGATGTCGATTTTCTTTGAGATTATATTATATAATTTCATAAAGTGGACTACGAAAAGATTTGCTCAGATTATGCTCTAATTTGAAATTAAAATTAGGATTTGATTGTAGTCTATTTCGCTTTCAAAAGTGATATTTTCCATATCTAGCTAACACGTTTTTGACTTGGTTTCTGAATTTAAATCTATGGTAAGTTGGTAATAATAATATGATCAAATCAAATTTTCCTGAAGTTGTATTGTTATATAAATTCTTGTTATATTCTCTCCAAATTTTTATTTCTGAATTGGTATTGGTACTTCAAGTGAAGACTTTTAGTGTTTAAATCTTCCATTTCTTATCGTAAATTTGTAAGTTTTTAATTATTGAATTTAATATATATATACACACACATACACACCGTTTGATTTTATTGATTTTTTTTTTCAGTTTAAGTAATCTTAACCATTGGACTAATAAAAACTAATTAATCTAAAAGTGGATAAAATTTAACTTGTAAAATTTAAGCCTAACATGCAGCTAAATTAAATCAATCGTTTTGTTATTTTATATAGTTTATTGTGCTTTTCCAAAAAGCGCACCATTAGAAATGCATTTCTCAAAAATTTTTCACCAAATTATATAATAAGTTACGTGCATTATTTTTTTGAGAAAATATAAATAACTGTTTATAAGTTAGTGCGAGTTTGTACTTTGTAGAAAGTGTGTGTGCTTGATGACACTATGACAGTGTCAAAATTGCTATGGCAATATCAAGCTTATTGGGTACTCCCTAGTCTTATTTAGACAATATTTGAGTCCATTCCTATAAGGGGAAAGAAAAAGAAAAAGAAGAAGATAGTTGAGTCCATTATCTATCATTATTTCTTAGGACTAGATCGTTGTAGTGTTAAAGTAGTACTCCTAATTTCTAGTTTTAAATTTGGTCAAACATGTTTAAGAAGTCCTGATGAATAGTTTGATTATGTCAAAATGTTTGATTAAGAAGTCTTGAAATAATTTAATCTCTCCAAACAACCAATAAAGATAAAAAAAATTTATTTAAGCAACAGTTTAGAGCATAATATATTAGAGATAATGACAACCAAGAAGTTTACAAAAACCATTGTGGTGGACTAACATATAAGCATCAATCATATTTGATGCGGTATATGTGGAAAACTATCACTGTATTTGGTAAAGGATGTTTACCCAAAAAAAAAAAAGAAGAAGGTAAAGTTCATCATGAGCATCAACATCAAAGAATGCTATGCTATACTATTATACCATCTCAAAAAATCACTTTATTACTGTAAGGACACGATTTTAGTGACGAACCTAAACAGTATTGGGTTCGTACGTAAAAGGCCCAGACAATATGATTTGTAGAGCGTGGGCGTAAAGAACTAGGTTAACTGTGGTATCTACCTCCAAGATTTACCCTCAAGCCCGTTTAAGGTTTTAGAGTTGGTATAACGAACGTCTTTCTTTAGTGACTAGTAAAACTCTCTCCCTTTCCCTTCTTACTTTCTTCTCTCTCGTTCTCCCCGTTTCTTTTTCTTCTCCTTTCTCTTTTTCCCGATCCGCCCCTTTTTTCATGTTCTTCTTTTAGTTTATATATCTCCCTTGGCGCTCCATCCTCGCCGCACACGTGTAGGTTGGGTTCGGAGGATTTCTTTTTGTCCCATCTGGCACCTCCTGGAACTTCCTCTAGGCAGCTGTAAGGCTGCTTCCCCACTGTTCAGGTATCACTTCCACATTAATGCGGCCAGAGAGTTGGTTGAGAGGTCATTAATGCGGAGGTAGCTGTAGCCTCAGATATTTGTTTGCCTTATCTCTTTCATCTTTAGTCGGCTACTCTATCCTTTGAGATGACTGAATTCTGAGATTTGATCGCAACGAGACCACGTCCTGATCGTCCTCGGACGCGATCGTCCTCGGACGCGTTCTGCCGAGGACGATGGTGTCCTCGGACGAGTATATGGCCTCCGATGGGCCGCTGGCCCAACAATTCTGAACTCATTCCGAATCCTAGGGGCCTATTAATCGAATGATCCCCACAATTACTTATACCATCCCATTTTACAATACCTCCTACATCCTAAAATTCTATTTTTATTAAAATATTATTTTTTAATCTTTTTTTACTATTTTTTTCTAACCGTAACTTCTGTTTTCCTACGCTTTTCCAAATCCATCACCACACACACACACACACACACACACGCACAAACACACAAACACAACCATCAAACCTTAAACAGAGCAACAAACACACATAATCCAAATATCCGCCTGCGATTCGATTAACTGATTCCGGCGACATGTACAAAGGAGTTTCTCTAAAATCCCACCGGAACAAAAATCCCAATTAAAAAAAAAAAAAAACCAGCGTCACAACAGAACCCGATCTCCAATCTCCGATCTCCGTGACCCACGCCGTGACCACTTTAGCCATACCCACAACCCATTTCAGCCCACTCCAATCTCCGACTCCGCGACCCATGTCGTGACCCACTTCAGCCCACTTCGATCTCCGATCTCCGTGACCCACGCCATGAGCCACTCCGATCTACGTGACCCAAAACTCACCTCAGCCATACCCACCACTTCCTTTAAGCACCGGTCACAGCCAAAAAAAAAAAAAAAAGCAGATGAGAAAGAGATGGATGATGTTTGGGTTTGAAAGAGGAAAGAGCAGAGAGAATGAAGAGAGCGGAGAGAGCAGATGATGTTTGGGTTTGAAAGAGGAAAGAGTAGAGAGAATGAAGAGAGGAAAGAGCAGAGAGAATGAAGAGAGTGGAGAGAGAATGTTGAGAAAGAGAGAGTGAAGAGAGAGAAATGCCGGTTGATTAAAATATATATATATATATATTTTTTACAATTGTGCTACAGTACAATTCTAAAGATAGAATTGTACTGTAGTACTATTGTAAAATTTTTTACAATAGTTGTGTTTAGCATCCTTTGATGTAGTATATTTTGAGTCATAAAATGCTAAAAAGGGCTTAAATATAGCATTAGCATTTTTCAATGCTAATGTACTAAAATTCTAGGGTCGTTGATGGGTAATTATTATATTTTGAAAGCTTGGACAAGAATAATGTTACTGTATGTACAGGGGACCCATCAAGTAAAACAGGTAAAAGAAATGTAAAAAAGAGAAGGGATCTCATATTTATTTTAAAATATTTTTTTATGGGGCCCTCTAAACAGCAATGACAATGGAAAAAAAAAAAAAAAATTGTTATGGGTTTTGCAGTTTTGGTGCCATTGGAGAGAATGGTCGTTGGGCCGACAAGTTCAGGTCTTTTTTTTTTTTTTTTTGATAAGGTCAGCAGACCGGATTGGGCAGAAACGGTTACTCATAACGAATTCTTAATAGATGTGATAGTGCTTCTATGTTTTTTATTTTTTATTTTATTACCCAAGTCTGTTGGGATTGAGGGGAGTAAGGTAGAGTAAATGAGATTTAGTTTACTATTAGTGTATTTTTAATCAATTTTACTCTATTCCCTTTACCCTCTTTTCATCTAAACAGGCCCTAATGAAGATGACGGAAGGAGATTGGGTATACGTACCCATGAACAAAATTTCTCTTCAAATTTGTTTGAAGAGAAACTTTTTAAACTTTTCAGATATATATATTTTTTTTGGGTGTGAATTTTGAAAATTTAACTATTGAATTTCATGTTCCTTATGTTTTTAACATGTTTATCAAATTTCGTTCAAATCAGTTATTTACTATTCGATCAATAAACTTATTTTTATACATAATTTTAGATCATAAAAACTTGAAATTTTAGCATTTATTTGATGACATAACCATTGATCTTTGATCTTCTTGAAATTTTACAATCATGAAGGATATGATAAAAACATGTAATCTAACGGTTAGATTTTCAAAATTTATACCCAATATAAAGATATATGAGGAATTTGAAAGATTTCTTTCCAAACTGGTTTGGAACAAAGTTTTCTCTCCCAACCTTATGTCTTAGATTGGTTTCATAAGTTAGTGGGTTGAAATTTTATTTGATTGATTTTAGTTTTTTTAGAATTAGTTTCAATGAATTTAAAAAATTTAAAATATAATTTAAACACATTATACAAATCATAACAATTTGTTGAAAAAAAATGTTTAAATAATTGATATATATTTAATTTTTTTATAAGGCATAAAAGATGTGTATGCAAAATTCACTTACTCATAACCCATGTGGGTTGGGTTAAAAAAGCCCTCTAGCTCGACCTATGCACACTCTCAGAAGTTGGTGAGTGTGATATTATTTTATTTTATTTTTGATTAAAGAGGAGTATAATTGTTCTTTTATCACCTTACACACCTAAAAAGAAAAGAAAATTCTAATACATGGGTATTACTTATTTTAGTTGGTAAATTTTTTTTAGTCAAATTGGAGACATATATTCGAATCCCATCTATAAATTATTGGTGCCTCACTTAATGATAAAAGAATAATCATCATAAAATTGTCATCAACTTAGGCATTTATAAATACTCTAATATTGATTTTTGGTTTGAGTCATGAGTGAGCATCTTGATCATGATAAAGACTTTGGGAAACATCAGGTCGTGCTATGCTGTTGTCCAAAATCATGCCCACAAACTGATTTACAAATCATAAGCATCTTCATCATGATAAATTTGAAGACCACGGGTCATCAAATTTACACAAAACCACTATCACGTATCACAAATAGCCTACTCATCATGCAATCATGCACCACGGATAGAGGGGTAGCATAGCATAATCTGCTCTTGAAGACATGCCTTCCTTATGCCGCATGCAGTTTGTGTGGCTAGATTGGTAAAGCAGTTTGTGCCCCAGTTTGTGTGCAAGGTACGGTTAGGTTACTTGAGCATGCGATGTGGCATACTGGTTCATGTGGGAAAATGAGTTTGGGTTGTGGCTTATTGACAAAACATGGTTAGGCTACATATGGCTGGTGATAATTTTTAGCATTTAGAACACCAAACACAAAATTTTTAGCATTTAGAACACCAAACACAAAAAATCACCTCTATTATATGTGCCAATTGTCAAATAAATTTGGCGTGAGTGAGTTACGATGATGTTTTAATAATAGTAACGTATGACGAGATGTGCTATAAATAATATTTCGGTATTTTTTATTCAAAATTTCTCTTTTTTTATGATTGTTGAGAATTATTCAAACTTTCTCTCTCTTCAATGATTGTTGGGAACAAAAGAGTAAGAATAAAAAAAGAATTAAAAGGAATAAAGAAAGAATATTTGAATAACAGTAAATTGTAAGGTTGAATTTAATCAACCATGTGTTGGTTTTATTCCGTGACAAATTTGCTTGTAATTCAGCACTTAGAAACCCTGTATTTAGGTGGGAATCATGTAAGGGTAATGTGTGAGAGAGTGTGAAGAAATGCTCAAGACAGTGCAGTGAAGCAAAGACTCGCGGCTAGGACTCGTGGGAAGCTTGCGGGCTTGCAAGCCGCCAAAAGTTGCACACGCGCAGAGCATGCAGGGGAGCTGGACAGTCATGCCAGCTGGAGCACTACAGGACAAAAATCCAGACTGGCCTTTTAGCTAGCTCACGGCTTGAACTCGCGACTCAGTTAAGTCGCGAGGTCAAGTTGCCAGCCAACCCTGTTTTGGAAAAACTGACTCTTCGCATTCCATTCTCACACCAGTATAAATATCCCCCATTCCCACAAAATATGGGTGGTTATTCAGAAAGAAAAACTTGAAGAGAGGTTTTTTCAAAACACCCACCCAATTAGAGAGAGCTACTCATTCTTAGAGAGAAATCTTTGTAGTCTCTTCTCATTCCCTCTTTCATTGTCATACCTATTGAGAGGAGATTTCTATCCAAACACTACTGTGGGGCCCGACCCAGAAATAATGGGCTATTCCAAATTCAGGCCCGTCCGAGGAGTGTCCTGTCCGAAGAGAAACCACGTATGAAGCATTACTCAAACCCATAAACGCCAGGGAAACATGTCCGAGGAGTAACTCCTCCTCGGACATCACGAAGCCCAGACGAGGAGCTCTCCCCAGCCACTTCAGTTCATCCTCCCAACATATAAAATGAATAAAATCCAAAATATCCCATGGAGAGCTACCACCACATTAATTGCGCCCCAACCACCCTCTTGGCCGCATTAATGAGGAAATGACCCTTGAACAGTACCGCCTTGGCCTCTGCAACTCACATGGGGAGAGATGAAGGCGTCTGATGGGACAGCCACTCAAGTAGATGCTTAGATAGTCAACAAGTGTAGGGTTGAGATGAGAGAAGGGAACTATATAATGTAGTGGAGTCCCTTAGAGAAAGGGACGAAAATTTCTGTATGAGGAACTAAAGAAACAAACTTATACGTGAGAGATCCATTCTGGTGTTTTTATTTTTTTTGTAACAATGCTTTCCATGTATCAGACCGAACAGACTCACTGAGACCAAGTTCTTTGACCCATCCTCTACAAATATTTATTGTGGGTTGCGCTTTGGGCTAGGGCCTGATCAAACGAATTTGGGCCAGGAAAATCGTGCAACTACAATTGGCGCCGTCTGTGGGAAGAACTAGAGCATCAGTTAGCACAACGGTCAAGCATGGCAGAACTAGGTCCGCACCAGGAGAATCCTCACGAGGCTGACTCCCAACAGACACAACCCGCCGAGTCCCAGAGGCAAAATAACCCCGTCAATCCAGGCCACAGGGGAAATCGCGAGGGAAGTGTGCATATTATCCGGACAAGCCAGAGTCACACTCAGATAGGTAGTCACGTGTCCCAGAAACGAAATAGTCACCAGGCCATGCAGCGAGAGATAGATGATCTGAAAAGGAAGCTACGACGAGCACAGCGAAGGCGATCTCCTTCAGACTCAGACAAGTCCTCTAATGCGGAGGATGTGAGTTACCGACGGAGGTCAAGGACCCCCCCAAGTGAAACCTTTACCTACGAAAAGGAACCACGCCCTGTGCGGAAGTATGAGAGCGCATCTAGTAAGGGTTCAGGAAACGACGCCATGAAGAAGGCGTTGGATCAGGTTTCAAGGTCCCCCTTCACGTATAGAATTGAAGGGGCTGAGCTACCTCGACGGTTCAACCAACCAGCATTCGCCATTTATAGCGGTCGATCAGACCCGGTAGAGCATGTGAGTCAATTTAACCAAAAGATGGCGATCTACTCGCAAAATGAGGCCCTTATGTGCAAAATCTTCCCGTCCAGCTTGGGATCAATGGCGATAAGGTGGTTCAACGGCCTGAAGACAAATTCCATAAGCTCTTACAAGCAGCTCACTCGAGATTTTTGCTCTCGCTTTATCACCAACACCAGAGTCCCCAGGCCCCTCGGTTCGCTATTGTCCTTGTCCATGCACGAGGGAGAGACTCTGAAAGCATACTCCGATAGATACTGGGAAGTATATAATGACCTGGATGATAACCACGATGCTGTCGCTATCAGCACATTCAAAAGCGGCCTCCCCACCGACCATGGCTTAAGGAAGTCCCTCACTGGTAAACCAGTTGCTAACGTTGATCAGTTGAGGGATAGGATAGACAAGTACAAAAGAGTGGAGGAAGATCAGCTGCAAGGGAGGGGGAAGGAGAAGGTTATCCACCCCAAAGCAAATGATTTCAGGTTGGAACGGCACAATCATGGTCAGCCGAGGAGAGATTTTGCGCGACAGGCTGGGCATAGTAACCCGCAAACAGTGAATGCCATATTCAGAGAGCCCGTACAACAGGTACTGGAGAAAGTAAGAGATGAACCCTATTTCAGGTGGCCGGGAAAGATGGCTGGAGAACCTTCCAAACGTAACCAAAACCTGTACTGCCACTATCATCAAGACCATGGGCACACTACTGAAGACTGCAGGAATCTGTGGAATCATCTAGATCAGTTGGTCCGAGAGGGAAAGTTACGTCACCTGCTGCACCCGTCGAGTGGCTACACCGGCCAAGCAGCACAAGAGCCGCGAAAGGACGTAACCTTAAGACCACCCACCGGGACAATACATGTCATCTTCGCTGCACCAGGAAGAACGGGACCACCCATCCCCAGGGTGTTAGCTGTTGATCGGCTCCCCTCCGGGAGCAGGCAGAGGGAACACAAAAGGTAAAAAAAGGGAAGCTCTTTGAAACTGGGGTTCTCGGATGAGGATAAGAGAGGAACTATTCAACCCCACGATGATGCCTTGGTGGTCACTCTGAGGATTGGGGGCTTTGACGTGAAAAGGGTGTTGGTGGATTCGGGAAGTGCAGTAGAGATAATGTACCCTGATCTATACAAGGGGCTGAACCTGAAGCCAGAAGATTTGGCAGTTTATGACTCCCCCCTTCTTAGCTTCGAGGGGAGAATGGTTACGCCAAAAGGGCAAATCCGACTACCCATACAGACTGGGGCGGAGGTGGTGGAAGTGAATTTTATCGTCGTCGACGTTTACTCACCCTACACCGCGATAGTCGCCAGGCCATGGATCCACGCCCTGGAAGCAGTAACCTCCACACTTCATCAGAAGGTGAAATACCCATCCAAAGGACAAGTGGAAGAGATCCGAGGAGATCAGGCCGTGTCCAGGCAGTGTATGGTGGCCGCCGTCTTACAACGGCCCCATGCCGAGTCCTCGGCCCCTGAAAGTTTATAGCAATCAGCCGCCTCGGCAGAGCAAGACGACGGACTGGCCGAGGAGATAGGGTGTGAAAGTTTAGATAAAATCGCTGTCAACGACGACCCGGAGAAGTTCTTTCTGGTCGGCTCGGAATTGCCCTCTCAGGAAAAGGAGGAACTGGTCGGATTTCTTAGAGAAAATGTCGACGTGTTCGCATGGGAAGCCTACGACGCCTCGGGCGTCGATCCCGGCCTTATTTGTCACCACCTGAATGTCAACCCCTCTTCCACTCCGAAGAAGCAGCCACCCCGACGCCCTTCAAAGGAACATGCTAGTGCCGTAAAAGACGAAGTGGCAAAACTAAAAAGAGCGGGGGCTATCAAAGAGGTCTTTTACCCAGAGTGGCTGGCAAACACGGTGGTGGTAAAGAAGAAGACAGGGAAATGGAGGGTCTGCGTAGACTTCACGGACCTGAACAAGGCATGCCCAAAGGACCCATTCCCCCTACCCCGAATTGATCGATTGGTGGATGCAACCGTGGGGCACCCTCGAATGAGCTTCCTGGACGCCTTCCAAGGCTATCATTAGATACCCCTTGCGCTAGAGGACCAAGAGAAAACGGCTTTCATGATGCCCATCGGAAACTATCATTACAAGGTGATGCCGTTTGGGCTAAAGAACGCAGGCTCAACCTACCAAAGAATGATGACTCGGATGTTTGAACCACAACTGGGCAAGATCATTGAGGTTTATATAGATGATATGGTCGTCAAGAGTAGAAAGGCGTCCGAGCACGTGAAGGACCTCGGAACAATCTTCACCGTATTAAGGGAGCACCGGTTGCGGCTGAATGCCTCCAAATGTTCATTCGGGTAGGGTCTGGGAAATTCCTAGGGTATATGGTCACCCACAGGGGAATAGAAGTAAGTCCCGATCAAATCAAAGCCATTAACAGCCTACAGGCTCCTTGGAATCCGAAGGAAGTACAAAAACTCACTGGTATGATTGCGACGTTGAACCGGTTCATATCGAGATCGGCGGATCGATGTCGGCCTTTCTACCTCCTGATAAACAAGTGGAAAGAGTTTGCATGGTCGGAGGATTGCGTTCAGGCTTTCCAGCAACTTAAAGACTACCTGTCCCGACCACCCATCATGTCCAGCCCTGAGGCGGATGAGGTGCTGTTTGCCTACATCGCCGTAGCTCCCCACGCTGTAAGCCTGGTACTGATACGGGATGATAATGGGGTGCAGCGACCGGTGTACTATGTGAGCAAATCACTACATGAGGCCGAGGTGCGATACCTACCTTTAGAAAAGGCAATTCTGGCAATAGTGCATGCAACCCGAAAACTTCCTCATTACTTTCAGGCGCACACAGTCATCGTTCTGACTCAGCTTCCCCTCCGAGCAGTGCTTCGAAGCGCTGACTATACAGGAAGGATCGCCATGTGGAGTGCGCTCTTGGGAGCCTTTGATATAAAATATATGCCCAGATCCTCCATCAAAGGGCAGGTCCTCACGGACTTGGTAGCGGAGTTTGCTGAGCCCTCCATAGAAACAATAACCGAGAAGGAGGACATGGATGGGAAGTCGGTTGGTGCGATCTCAACAGGGAGGAACACGCATTGGAAGGTCTACGTAGATGGCGCAGCCAACCAGAGAGGATCAGGAGTTGGGATAGTTTTAATATCCCCGGACGGTGCTGCCATTGAAAAATCATTAAGGCTCGGATTCTCGGCTACGAACAATGAAGCCGAATACGAAGCCTTACTACAAGGGATGACGATGGTTCAAAGGTTGGGCGGAAAAATGATAGAAGCGTTCTTGGACTCCAGACTGGTAGTCGGACAGGTGATGGGTGAGCTGGAAGCCCGAGATACTAGGATGCAAGAGTATCTGGGACAAGTCAGGCGGCTGCAGACGAATTTTGAGTCCTTCAATGTGACACACATTTCCAGGAGTGGCAACACCCATGCGGACTCGCTGGTCACTCTCGCCACGTCCTCGGCACATAATCTGCCGCGAGTAATCCTGGTTGAAGATCTAGCCCAGGCAAGTCCCATCAGTAGAGGCCCTGCCAGAGTCCACCAGATCAGAAAGAGTCACAGCTGGATGGATCCCATAAAAAACTTCCTGCAAAACGACGTCTTGCCGGAAGAGAAATTGGAAGCCGAGAAAATACGAAGGAATGCTCCTCAGTTTTGGCTGTCAGAGGACCACAAACTATATCGGCGCTCCTATTCTGGACCGTACCTACTCTGCGTACACCCAGAAGAATCCGAATCTCTGCTTGAGGAGTTACACGAGGGGATTTGTGGAAGTCATATCGGAGGGAGATCGCTGGCACACAGGGCACTTACCCAGGGGTACTGGTGGCCGAACATGCAGAGAGAGGCCCAAGAATACGCCAAGAAGTGCGATCAGTGCCAAAGATTCGCCCCGAATATCCACCAACCCAGAGGAGTTCTCAACCCCCTTTCGAGTCCATGGCCGTTCGCACAATGGGGCCTTGATCTAGTTGGACCCTTCCCCAAGGCCGCAGGGAACAAGCGATACATAATAGTCGGAACGGACTACTTCACTAAATGGGTGGAGGCTGAACCATTGGCCAACATTAGGGACGTGGACGCCCAAAAATTCATCTGGAAGAACATCATCACCCGCTTCGGGACCCCACGTACACTCATTTCTGACAATGGTCTGCAGTTCGACAGTAAAAACTTTAGGGAGTATTGCCGCGAGTTTGGAATCATCAACCGATATTCCACCCCCGCCTACCCTCAGGGAAATGGACAGGTCGAAGCCGTGAACAAGGTCATAGTGCACGGACTGAAGAAGAGGTTGGACGAGGCGAAGGGGAGATGGGTAGAAGAACTCCCCCATGTCTTATGGACTTATCGGACGACGCCGCGACGATCGACCGGTGAGACCCCCTTCTCGATGACTTACGGGGCTGAGGCCGTGCTCCCGATTGAGAACAACTTTCCCACACTGAGGTCTAGATCGTTTACCCCAAGCAATAACGACGAGTTATTGGAACGGAGTCTGGACCTAGCCGAAGAAAGAAGGGAAAAAGCGATGATTCATGTGGCCTATTATCACCAGAAGCTGAGACAAGGGTATGATGCTAACGTCAAACCACGGCCTCTGGGGCCAGGTGATCTCGTAATGAGGAAGATTCTTGGCAGCGCAAAGAACCCCTCTTGGGGCAAGCTGGGGCCCAATTGGGAAGGACCATACCGTGTCACATCCGTGGCCGGAATAGGCGCCTACTACCTAGAAGATTTAGATAAAAAAGCTGTACCTCGACCATGGAATGTAAATAACCTCAGAAGATATTATTATTAATGAGAATGGCTTAGCATACGTTTTCTTTCATGATTATCCGCTGCTTGCTGGGCTACTGACAACCATTCATAGTTTTAAACAGAACCTAAGTCCTGTATGGCTCCTCGGACCACAGACTTGGGGGAAATTATTACTAATATAAGTTTTAAACAGAACCTAGTCCTGCATGGCTCCACGGACCACAGACTAAGGGGAAATTAATACTTAAGGCAACTATTCATAGTTTTAAACAGAACCCAAGTCCTGCATGGCTCCTCGGACCACAGACTTGGGGGAAATTATTACTAATATAAGTTTTAAACAGAACCTAGTCCTGCATGGCTCCACGGACCACAGACTAAGGGGAAATTAATACTTAAGGCAACTATTCATAGTTTTAAACAGAACCCAAGTCCTGCATGGCTCCTCGGACCACAGACTTGGGGGAAATTATTACTAATATAAGTTTTAAACAGAACCTAGTCCTGCATGGCTCCACGGACCACAGACTAAGGGGAAATTAATACTTAAAGACAACTATTCATAGCTTTAAACAGAACCTAAGTCCTGCATGGCTCCTCGGGCCACAGACTTGGGGGAAATTATTGCTTATGGTAGATTGGGAGATCATTGCTTAAAGGAGACCATTTTTATACGTGCGCGCAGTCTGGCACCATCGCAACCCTCAGATGCGCAGCCCAAAAACCCCTTTTATCTTAACCGTTTATCTGTATCTACATAGTTGCAAATGTTTAAAGAAGAGCGCTACTGACGTGCGTCTATAGTAAGCAAAACGAACATTTTATATTAATATTCCGAATACATTAGAAGGAAAGGTCCTTACAAAAGAGCGGGAGAATAGGACGACTCTCGGTCAAAAAAGTAAAGAGTACAAAGATCAAAAGCCTAGAAGGCTAAGCCTCAGCAGGAGGATCTTCTTTCTGCTCGGACTGAGGAGGCGGAACCTCGATGGTAGAGTCTACGACGGGATCATTCGCCATATCGGGCACAAGGACAGCATCAGGCGTCGCTAGATCCTGCTCAGAGGCTACTTGGACACCATCAGGATGCGCTCGGATCTCTTTAGGATAGAAAATGCTCTCGGGCAGTCTCAGCGCCGAGTCAGCAGGAACTCCCGCCGCGTCGAGGGCACGAGACCATGAGATATCGCAATACTCCCGGCATACCTCGGGGATCTCCTCGGATAGCCTGGCCTCCGTCTCTTCGGCCCCGAGCTGGCGTGCAGCACTCTTCTCAGCCTCTGTGGCCTCTCGGATCAGTTGGGCCTCTTCTTTGACCCGTCGCAGCTCATCCTCGACCCTTTGCAGAGCGGTCTTAAGATCCTGCACTGCCTGTTTCTCGGTGGCAAGGTTAAGCTGGGTCGAGAACAGCTCCTTGCGCTGGTCCTCCGCCTGGGCCTCAACACTCTTCAAACCAGCTTCTGCAGACTTGCGCCGGTTCTCCGACTCTTTGAACTTGTCCATGAGTTCAGCGTAATCGTGCTGGAGGGACCCCAAGGTTTTCTCCACCTCTGCTCGCGCCTGGTTCTCGACCTCAGCCCGACTACTGTTACCACGGCAAAATTCCTCAGCCACGAATACCTGCTGGGTAATCTACAAACGAAACAAGACTGCTGTAATCTAAGGTCAAATAAATTAATAAAACAGTAAAAGGATTACTTACCATCGCGAGATCCCTTTTAAGGGATAGGAAGATCTCGGGCTGAGAGAACCGCCTATAAGCCTCCATATCCCGAGGAAGGAGTAGGGGCTGCTCTAAGGCCTCGGCCACGTAGCCCGCCCGGCCTCGATTGTAATCTCGGATCGAAGCATTGTAGGGAATGGCCACCCCATCCAGCTCCAATCTGGGGCCCCATACACGCGGGGTAGCACGTACATCCGCCAGAGTCTCCTCGTCTCGACTCTCCGAGGAGTTGCCCCTTCTGCTCCTTGGCGCGCGAGTGGTTTTTTGCTGCTTGGTCGGTTGAGCAACCACCTCGCCCTCCTCAGGAGTGTCGGCCGGCCTTTTCTTCTTTAAGTCTGGATTGACCTTAAGGCCAAGGTCTGAGGTGTCCGTAGGAGCCACAGGAGGGAGGGTCTTGCCCTGTGGTGGAGTTGGCGCCTTCGAGGACTGTCCCTTCGGCAACCGGCCTTTCCCTCGGGAGGCCATCAGCTCCTTTAGAGTTTTTCCTTTTTCTGCCATGGGCTCTATCTCCTCGTCCGAAGTATCGTCCGAGCAGAGAACGATGGAAGGAACACCAGCTGTAGAATGTCGGTCCCGCTCTCCTTCGGGATCAGAGAATTCCACCAGGGGGGTCTGTTGAACTTCCTCCTCAAAATAAAACTCGTCTATTTCTGCCTCAAGGGAAAGACGAGATGATTCAGCTTCCTCTTCGACCTGAGCGGCAGCACCAGGCTCGTTTGGCGGAGGTAGCTGCTCTGCCAAGTAGGGATCTCTAACACCGGGCAACACAACTGGTGGCAGATCGTGTTCAGCTAAGAACCCGTCCCTGGACACGTCAATCCGAGCCAACCTCGGACTACCAGCCCTTATGGCGTGACCGATAGCCTGGAAAGAGCTGCTCAGGGGTTGATAGCCCAGAACCAGGTGGGCAGCACGCAACTGCCCGTCCTCGGAAACGTAGATCTCCGACCTAAGAAGGTAGTTCAGCGCTGGCACGTTCACAAAGTTTAGCCGAGGGGCGACGTGAATTTTATCTGCAAACAATCAAGGAAAAGGGGATTAGTCCACGAAATCTTCCAATTATAAAGAAAGCAAAAAGTGTAACCCCTCAATGCTAAATCCTATCCCAAAAGGGACCGATCCTAGAGACGCCGCACCTGGGTTTCCTGCCCGAGTTGGATAATGAATACCGTCGAACCACTCCCCAGAAGCAATAAGGAAATCATTCTTCACTGTCTTATTGGATATTGGGAGACAAGAGATCAACCTAACGTCCTCGTTCCGGGATTTAAGATAATACCCCTCATCCCCGAGGCGATGACATTCATAGAGATAAGCCACATCGTGCCAAGTAAGGCCTAGATTCATCCGCTCGTTTAAAACATCTACACAGCCTAGTATCTTGAACATATTTGGGGCACACTGGTACGGCGTCAACCTATGGTTGAACAAGTACTCCCTTGTAATCCTACGCATGGGAAGTGTCATCCCTCCCTCTATGAAGGCAATCATGGGGATAACGACTTCTCCCGCACGCCTATCTGTCAATATTCCTTCAAGAGGACAGTACCACAGCCCAACCCCCGGGGGAATGTGATATTTAGCCCTAAAGGCCTCCATAGCGGCGGGGGTGTTAACTAATTTCTCAAATCTACCCATCTGGACTGAACCGAGGAACAAAAGTAAAGACTCAGAGAAAGAAAGTAGAGTCCGAGGAGGAAATTGAAACAGCAAGATGAACGAAATGTACTGGTACCTTCACAAAGCGTTCAATGAGGCGCCTGGGAATCTCTCGTGGACGAAACGCTTCACAAAAACGGCTACGATGGCGTAACGGTCGCTAGTGTCCGTGTATCTCTGGGGTTCGATGGAGTTCTCTGGAAGCCTCTAAAGGTTTGTGAAATGCAGATAAAAGAAGAAACTGACCCCCTATGACGTCTTATATAGCCAGGAGGAGAGAGAAAAGATCGCTCCTGCCCAAAAATACGGAAGAAAACGATAGCCGTTCGATCTACGCCACACCGTTGGATGAGGGAACATAACGCCTCCAGAAGTTAATGGCCGCGCCTCGTAAATTGCAGCGCGTCAGAAGTAACGGTCCGCACGCGCGCCACACGCTCTCCTTATTTCCACCCTCTCCCAAAATATCAGAACCCCGTCTTTTCCTCCTCGGAGGGAGATAAAAACCGGAGTTTTGAGGGGCTAATGTGGGGCCCGGCCCAGAAATAATGGGCTATTCCAAATTCAGGCCCGTCCGAGGAGCGTCCTGTCCGAAGAGAAACCACGTATGAAGCATTACTCAAACCCATAAACGCCAGGGAAACATGTCCGAGGAGTAACTCCTCCTCGGACATCACGAAGACCAGACGAGGAGCTCTCCCCAGCCACTTCAGTTCATCCTCCCAACATATAAAATGAATAAAATCCAAAATATCCCATGGAGAGCTACCCCCACATTAATTGCGCCCCAACCACCCTCTTGGCCGCATTAATGAGGAAATGACCCTTGAACAGTACCACCTTGGCCTCTGCAACTTACATGGGGAGAGATGAAGGCGTCTGATGGGACAGCCACTCAAGTAGATGCTTAGATAGTCAACAAGTGTAGGGTTGAGATGAGAGAAGGGAACTATATAATGTAGTGGAGTCCCTTAGAGAAAGGGACGAAAATTTCTGTATGAGGAACTAAAGAAACAAACTTATACGTGAGAGATCCATTCTGGTGTTTTTATTTTTTTTGTAACAATGCTTTCCATGTATCAGACCGAACAGACTCACTAAGACCAAGTTCTTTGACCCATCCTCTACAAATATTTATTGTGGGTTGCGCTTTGGGCCAGGGCTTGATCAAACGAATTTGGGCCAGGAAAATCGTGCAACTACAACTACCCACACCCATTTAGAGTGTTGAGTGTTTTTGGAGTTTTGGGAAGTATTGGAAGATGCCAAGGATGGCGAATGCTATGGATTATAGCGGAATCCGGTAAGTTAGAAAAGAAAAAGGTTCGGCGCAACCTCGTTGGAGCAAGAAGTTTGGAGGGCTTAGGTATATCAGGTAGATTAGGCTTGGATGGTTTATTGCTGTTCATGTATCCCAACTACATTTTCTAGTGGATTATTGACCGCTTGGAGGGCGGCGGAGAGGTTTTACGCCGAGGGTTTCGGTTTCCTCTTCGATAACACATCGTGTGTTGTCCTTGTGTTTGCATCTCTCTTCCCTTTATCTTTGCCTTTTATTTTCTGCTGTGGTTGTGATTTTAATTTGGCTTAGATAGTTTTTCCAATTCTATATTATAGCTTATGTTCATTTTCCGCACACTAGTTGTTTGACATAAAGCTTGAATTGGTGAATTTGTAAATTGGGGGTCTAAACGTTCAAGGGTGTTTATACACATATTTGAACTTTCATAAATGAAGTGGTGTGTTAAATTAGATAAAATAACTTTTTAATGTATCGTAATATAAGTTTTTTAGTATATCTAATGTTAGTGCTCTAAAGATATTTAGAAAAACTACTATGTATTTTCTCCTCATGCTTAATTGAGAAGAACCTTGTTTTCCACTCATTCATGTTGTGATCCTAAAAAGAGTGAAAATTGTTTGAAACCACAAATTCATTTCCATAAGGTTCACTGCAGCAAAATCTTCAAGGAGTTTCCTTGAAGTGGTTCTAGTTCATGCGGACCAAAAGTTATGTTGGAATAAACCATAACATGATCAATTAATCTGTGTTTAGTTGTTTGGGATCTAAATTGAATTTTTCAATGTCCACTTCAAAATTCAAATCTTTGATAAAAATTTCAATATTTCTTCAAAAAATCAAAGGTTGGTTGAATCTACAATCAACAGAGTGAAGCACAACACCTAAGAAATTAACTATCTTTTATGCTGTTCCATTCTACAGGTGAATGAAAATGATGAAAACCCAGCATGGGAAGCCATTGGATATCATGTTGACACTGATAAGGAGCCATTTGAAGTCCCTCAAAAAAGGCCCCTTGACAAAGGAATGGTAGAAACTATGCGAGAAACTGACTCAACCCTTGTGCAATCTCTTGCCCAGAGAGGTATCAGAGCTGAATTAGACCCCAAGCAGAACCTCTTCAAAATCGAATGTGATGTTGTAGTTGTTGGTTCTGGATGTGGAGGAGGAGTTGCAGCTGCTGTGCTTGCATGTTCAGGACACAAGGTCATTGTTCTTGAGAAAGGGAACTATTTCACTGCTTCTGATTATTCTTCTCTAGAAGGCCCCTCCTCGGAGCAACTATATGAAGCAGGGGGACTCCTTGCATCTACTGATGGGGGAGTCTTTGTTAAGGCAGGTTCAACGGTAGGTGGGGGGTCTGCTGTTAACTGGTCAGCATGCATCAAAACACCTAATACAGTGCTTCGGGAATGGGCCGAGGACTGCAAAATCCCATTTTTTGGGAGCCCTGAATATCTCTCTGCTATGGATATTGTGTGTGAGAGAATTGGTGTAACTGAGACTTGTGTGGAGGAGGGGTTCCAAAATCAAGTACTTCGAATAGGGTGTGAGAATTTAGGCCTTAGAGTTGACTATGTGCCACGAAATTCCTCGGAGAATCATTATTGTGGGTCTTGTGGCTATGGCTGTAGAGAAGGAGAGAAGAAAGGGAGTGATGCTACATGGCTCGTGGATGCTGTGGATCATGGTGCAGTGATCTTAACAGGATGTAAAGCTGAGAGATTCAAATTGGAAGAGAACAAGAGTGGAAGCAAAAGAACAAAGAGATGCCTGGGAGTGATAGCAAAGACTTTGAGTAACAACATCACAAAGAGCGTAGAGATTAAGGCCAAAGTAACAATCTCGGCATGTGGGGCTCTTTTAACACCCCCAATAATGATCTCAAGTGGATTGAAGAACCAAAACATTGGTTGCTACCTTCATCTCCACCCTGTTGCTATGGCCTGGGGATACTTTCCAGAATCAAATACAGACCTCAAGGGGAAAAGCTATGAGGGTGGAATAATCACATCGGTCCATAATGTGGTCGGGGGAGACTCAAAGGTGAGAGCCATCATAGAAACTCCATCACTAGGGCCGGGATCATTTTCTGGATTATGTCCTTGGGAATCTGGACTAGACTTCAAGAGAAGAATGGTTAATTATGCAAGAACTTCTAATTTGATTGCAATAGTTAGGGACTCAGGATCTGGAGAAGTTAAGGTAGAGGGAAGGATAAGCTACAAGTTAGATACATCAGACAGAGAAAACCTCAGGGTTGGGTTAAGGCAGGCATTAAGAATTTTGGTAGCAGCCGGTGCTGTTGAGGTGGGCACCCAGCGTAGTGATGGGCAGAGATTAAAATGCAAAGGAGTTAGTGAAAAGGAAGTGGAGGAGTTTTTGGAGATGGTTTCTGTAGTGGAAGGGCCATTGTCGTTGGTAGAGAATTGGACAACACTCACCTCTGCCCATCAGATGGGTAGCTGTAGGATGGGGGCTGATGACAAAGAAGGTGCGGTTGATTCTAATGGGGAAAGTTGGGAAGCAGAGGGCCTATTCGTTTGTGATGCTAGTGTTCTGCCAAGTGCTGTTGGTGTCAATCCCATGATCACCATTCAATCCACTGCTTACTGCATTTCAAAGAGAATAGCTGAGTCCTTTGAAAGGGTAACATTCTCTAAAGCTTCCTGATTCCCCTTATCCTTCTTTAACAATGCAAACATCTACATGTGCACACATACGTACACAATAATACATACACCCACATTGGAAATGTTGTTTTAGATTGAATCATCTGTTAAATAAGGATAGGTTATAAACATTAGATTCAGTATGCAATAAGTATGTAACTTCCTATGTCTGTCAATGATTAGATGCATATATTGTATTGTTTTCTCAATTTTAAGTCATTTAGACTAAAAGTTATCTAACATTATGTCTGTCAATGATTAAATGCATATATATATTTAGACTAGAAGTTCCAATTTTTCAACCACAACATTCCCCCCCCCCCCCCCCCCCCCCCAAACAGCTGGAAGACAAGAATAGGGGTAAGAAGCAGCATACAACTGAAAATGAAGCAAAAATTCTACGAGAAATAAGTTTCTGGGATATACACAAATTTATGAGTTTCATCAGAAGATTGAGTCCTAGAAAAATGTTAATATTTTATATGGTTTCCATTTATTGCCAAAAGGAATAATTGCAAGATTTCCTTATTCAAAACTTGCAGAACAAACTGCTCCTCCATACTACAAGCAGCCTTTATACGATGAACTCAGACTAATTTCATGAAAATAAATATCCTTAGACTAACAGGCCAAATTAACCATAGAGAAGACAATCAGGTTCCAATCTGTGAGGATGAAGGTTTTAAAGGGGAAGTAAAATGGTTAGTGTTCATGAGAGTTGAAGACAAGTAAAGCATCACAACAATAGAAAATTATTGGTTTCTTTCCTTCTCTAGCATTTTCATCTAGAAAATTCTTACTCTTATGGCAAATGCAAGAAATGATGATAATGCAAATTGATAGTGACTAGTGGTGAAGGGAAAGGGAATGGGGTAATCCTGTTCATAGAAGCCCAAAATGTGAGCCTGACTCTAGGATAACAAACATGAAACGATTTCTGAACTATGAATCAAAACATTATTGGTGGTGAATAAAGCTTTAAGAGTTTGGAAAGAAGTTCATAGAAAGTGCATGTTTGTTAGAAGCATTAGTAGTTGGGATAAGGAGATTGATTGGGCTGTGAAAAGGCTGAAGGGAAAAAGTCTGTAGCATGTATTTTGTAAACTAACTTGGCAAGCCACTGTTTATCACACTTGGAGTGAAAAAAAATGCAAGAATTCATGAAAGAAAACCATATTTCTCAAAGTAAGTGGACTTTGCTTGAGAGAACCATATTTCTTTTTGCTTAAGTTCCATTCTCTGTAGTTGCCACTGCATTAGACAGACAAAACTTTCAAGTAGCCAGACCTACAGAATATGCCAAGCAAAAAGAAGATATACAGAACAACCTTTCAGAAATGTAAGACAAACTTCATGTCCAACTTAGAATAACTAAATGTACAAGGAACATTGCTGTTTTTACAAGAGCTTTCTTCATTACAATCGGAGCCTTAGAATTCACATTTTGAATTGGATATGTAATGAATGCTTTGTGTGACTGCACATTTTGTTATTTTGAAATGTGGAACCCTTTTTCGATCCCATGCCTCTCTGGGTCAGCTTGTAAGGGACATCTGTACGTGAGTCCAAGAAAGGGTTCAGCCATCAGAATCTATCTCGCCGAATGGTAATGGAACTTCTTTTACTGCCCTGTAGTTGCCGACATTGTTTAGGTGCTCATTCTCCAACCTATTAAATTGACAATTTACAAGTATGAGAAAACTTTACTTTCAATTTCCATAGTTCACAAAGCTATGGAGGAACATCTTAATTACATCACGAACCAATAAAGAACCTTATAAGTATTTCTCAAAGGTTCCTGTTTATGTGGCCTTGTTTGCTAATTTTGTGTCTGCTGGAAAACAGTTGATAAAAAACTAAAGTTGGGGGGAGTTGTTTCCAATTAGAGGCATTATCAATAAGATGGCTGCTAATATAACAGTCACTCTCATATTCTTAAAATGCCAGTCATATAGTTCAATTATATATAAAGAACTCTGCCTAGACAGGATAACAATTTTAACCAAAATTTTTTAACGTAAGACTGAAAGTACCTGTAAAAGTTCCAATGCCCACGACGAATAACTTCTAATGAAGCCAGGAGGAAACCTAGTAACTTTTGCTCAGCATCTCTATCGATTTTCATTATGGTCTCCAGCCATGCAACTCTTAGAACAACATTCAAGGCCTGCAATTCAGTTTCTTATCTGTTCATATCTTTTGTCTAAAAGTGGTATGAAGAAGGCCACGAAAATTCTACTAGGACAAAAAAAAAAAAAGAAGAAGAAGAAGAGAATTAGAGTTTACTCACCATGGACATGTAATAGGTGCTTTTATTCTTCAGAATTAAATTATCTCTAAGCCATAAATTATTGGAGGTTGATCTGAGAAGACCCCAGTCCTTACAAAAATCCCAGTACAACTGATATACTGTAGCCACCCCAGAAGTCACCAAGACCATAGCAAACCATACATGGTAGTTTTTTGCGTCATGTTTATGCTGTTCATATGTCAACCTGGCGCCAGCTGCCACCATGGCCGAAACATACTTCCCCATGTTAGCCAAATGTTCCCCTTTGGAATCTTCAAACCATCTTCTTGCACACTTGCAGTTTCATTGAAAAGCAAAGTGTTAGTTGGACCAAGAATGCTATAACAGACAACAAAAGTTTTCAACAACTTGCTGAAGCAGTGAATTGTGATTGGTGCAACATCATTTTCATACTAGTAAATAAGGCATACAGATTTTTAGACAAATTGGACAAAGTTTTTGAAGCTATCTCCTCACCTACTACATGGCGATTTATAAAACTATCAATGTGTATTATTTAATCAAGTCACATGACTCGTTAAAAAGTCATGTGAAAAGTGAAAACTAAACATAAATAGTCTCTTTGATCACCATATAATGAGTTGGAGGAAGATAGCTTCAAACTGGGTTGGAGGTGAACTTTTTCTTATAAGATTTTACTATACTATAGGATAAATTATTGGTCCTCTTCCACTTTGAGGTCCTAGGCAATTAGTGGAACAGCCGCCCCTCCAACATACACAAAAGAGGAAAACAATTGATTAGACTACCATGGAGTTTGGGAGAGCTACCTGCATTGCTCGCCAATAGTATGGCAAAAACGAAATTACATAAGATAGCTCCTGATATAGCGTTACATCAGAGCAGGTTTCATACTGGTGTGTTCTGAAACTTCTTGCCAGAAGGTTGCAAGCTATGGTTTCCAAGTGCCTCAGCAATGGAATCTATAAACAGAGAAGAATGTATTGGAGATTAATCAAGCTATATCGAGAGAAAAGAGTGAATCTAAAACAAGTTTATTTAAATGTCCCAAAAGTTGTTTGGTTACCAAGAATATGGAATGAAATAACATAGAAGTAGATGTTCGGATTTTGTAAGGCAAAAGTTACTTTTTTTCATTTTACCAGATATTGTAGCCTTGTAGGTTTAAGAGTTGTTACCTGGCTAGTAAGTTGGTCAGCCATGAAAAAGTCCACCAGCGCAACCTAAATACATAGAGTTATTCAAACAAATTAAAATAGCTGTAATTTAATAATTGTTCATATATTGTGAAGAATGAATACCATTAATTGTTGAAGGAAATGAGAAAGGAAATAAGTGTACCTTAAAAAATGGAGAGCATGCTATATTACGAATTATACGAATGAAACGGTAGCGTGTTGGTCGATAAAAGATGTTAAATGGGCATAGGAGCATAGTGAAGGCCAACTGAAAAAAACAAAAAGGATTTAAGATTAGAACAAAGGCAATACAAGATTCATAAAAACATTTAATGTTGGCATGAAAACCAGGCTTTACCTGGAGATAGCCAGTGTGTGTTGGGTTTATGAAACCGGAGATTTTTAGTCTAACTCTGAAACCTAGACTTTTCGTCAAAATATTGTGGCTGTAGCAATACTCATTATGTAATTAACACTACTCAAGCCTTATGTTTGCTTGTTATGAATGAGTCCGGACCTTTTTACAATTTATATTTAAACATGTACATTTATAAACAGTTTTTTGATAATTTTTCTCATACACATCACATGTTGGCAATTAGTTTCTTAAAAAGCTAAGAACGCCTATGCCAGTTGCTACATAAATATTAGTAACTTAAGAGGCGATTTTTCCAATTGGAACATGTTTATTTCTTGTTCTTTTGGTCCAATATGATATATAGAACACGACATCAACAATAAAATTGCCAATAGTCTTTTAGTTTGATGGGTTAATACCTAATGAGTGTTTTCAATGAAAACATTAAAGTTCAAATCTAACCTTTCCCCAACTATCAAATTATCAAAAAAAAAAAAAAAAAAAAAAACCTAAATTAAATTGCACTAACCAGAAGAAGAAGTCCAGGAATGGCATCCACTAGGCCTTGTGGGTATCCACTGGCTCCTAACAAAAGGTGGATGACCAATGCTCCAACCACAATTGTCATGAAGGTGGTGCACATGAGGAATGCATCTCGGTACGTGAGGGCTGTCTTTGGTGAGGATTCAAAGATGAAATTGTAATTGATTCTTTTACTCTTCCACATGAACAAATTGCACCCATGCATGAACAAGTGCAAGCTCAGCAACGCAAACATGCTGCACAATTCACACCTTTACTATTAGCATATCAATAACATATACTGAGTCTTTTACCTTAATAGTAGAGAGTATATGGACAAAATACGATACGTAAAAAAATGAACATTACTAGTGTTTTGCCAGGAACCTCATTATTCAATTCCAGATTGGGTCGGTTGTCGTGTTTGCAAGAAGTCCGACTCAACTTGATCCATGGTCAGCCCTAATAGCTCGGTTTTAAACAAATTTATATTTTTTCATAAATTTTTTGTTTTTCCCAACACAGTTTATTCTAGACACTTTAGTCCAAATATCTATGGTTTATTTTTTAAATGGCTTTGTACTTAAAGTGTTACTGTCGATCTTCTTCATAAGGAAAATCTAGTTTCAAATATTTAATATTTTAATTACCACTTGTTGCAAGGAAAAAGAAAATAAAATCAATGGTTAATTTTTCTTTTACTTTATTGATACAAAGGCTTGTTTAATTCAGTCAAGTTAAATCTTTTTAGGCTAGTAAAACAAGTGAAATAAAGTCTTTTTAGGACCATGTGAAATAAGGCCACCTGAAAATTGGGTATACTGTGTTCATATAATCTTTTCTTCTACCGCCATAGAATATACCCGTCAAGTGTGCCAAGAGTGCATACACAGTAAACAGTGACACAAAACAACCCGTAAACAATCCTGCAAAAAAAACAAGCAACTTTATTCAATGTGCTTAAAGGAAAGGCCCAAAAAAAAAAAAAAAAAAAGGAACTTTATTCAAAAGTGGCACAGTTTTATTCTTATGAAAATGAGATAATGAGGCACAGTGCCTGGTGGAGCCTACTTAAGATTGCATATTATTCATTATTCACGGTGGTTATTAGTCAGGACTAATCCCACTAGGTAATTAGTGGCCAGCAGGGTTTAAGTGTTGATGGAGAATTAGTATATATACGTGGGTTACTAGTAGTGAAAGATCATTACCAACAAAGAAGGTCACCATGTGAGAAGCTTTTCTTTGCTGGGGCCTTAAGAACTTCATTGCCTTTTTTCTGTCATTGTGGGCAAAGTGCTTTGTGAATATGGACTCCACTTCATCCATCATTCGAACCACCTTTTACAAACCAAATATAATAATACACAAACAATTCCTTATTAGAACCATCACATTATTCTCCAAAATCTTCTTAGAGAAAAGTAAAAGTATCAAAGACAACATAGTACTGAAATTATTGGTCAGTAAATCACTAACAAAGATTTATTAATATCCACAAAATTCAATGCTGACAATAGAAATTGTTTTTAGGTGATTGGTGGGGATTGACTTGGTTATCTTGGACATACACATTCTAAATGAGCTTCGAAGCTTTATCACCATCAAAACTATTATGGATAATGCTAACGAGTGCCCTTAAAATATTGGTTAACAATTCATTTTAAGAAAGTTTTGATACCACTTTTATGAAAAATGAAAAAAATTGTCAAAACATTAATTATTTTATTTTATTTTCATAAAAATTTTCTTTAAATGGATTATTAACTAATACCTTAAGAGCATTTGTTAGCATTTTCTAACTATTATTATTATTTTTGTTAATTTTATTCTTATCCTCTAAAGTACAATGAGCAGTACTTAAAAATATACTTGTCCTCCGAATCTTATCAAGAGAGGTATGGTGGACAGCTAAAAAAGATTATTCCTAAAACAATTCACTTGTTATTTGAAGAAATAATGTGTGGCTATTACGCCTAGTAACTTTAGTGATTTAGATGTGCATCTTTGTGTCAAAAAATGACTAATTGTTCTAAAAATTTAAATTTTTTGAAAAAAAAAAAAAAGAATATTGCTACAAGACTTGGACATACATAATTATGCCTCTCTTTAATTGTCATGTGACTCAAATAAATATTTTTTTTTCTTGACTTGGCAATTGGCATAGACTATTTGGATGTAGGAAATGCAAACTTTTGGAGCTTCATTCTTGTTTTAGGTAAAAAGACATACGATAGTGGCCGTAGAAAACAAAGCAATCATAGGCAAATAGTTCATTTTTGAAGAAACAATAACTAGTTTACCTTGTCAGAGCTAATAAAGTGAGATCCCTTCACTGCTTTTAGATAAGTTTCCGAGGCATTCTGGTTGGATACCTGTTCATATGAAATATTAAAATTTTAAAAGTTGTGGACAGAACTTAGAATATAATTGCATCATTAGAATAGTATTATATGCTTTTTTTTTTTTTTTTTTTTTGAGAAGGAAATAGTATTATATGCTAGAACAAATAATTTCATTGGAATATATTCAACTTAATCCTTTCTAAATACTACTACTACTACTACATTTTAATTCAATTGTATTTCTGGAAAGTAAATAAGGAAAAATGTGTACAGAAAATAAAAAATAATTAGGGTCCTTGTCAAAAGAAAAATATGATCTAATCGTAATCGAATCCGTATTGTCCATTTTCTGTAATAGTCAAAAGTTTTATCTAACAGAAAAAAGAAAAAGAAAAATAAGGAAACAACGGTGCTCCAATAACTCCCTTTAGGTAACGTGGTATGAGTCATGGATAGTTAGGAACAGTAGGTTGATAATTGTTAGGAGTCTCACAGTCTTCATGTGATGTGAGGTACTTGACATCATTGTCTCCAAAACCAGTTAGCTTAGACATGGTATATATGAAATGTAAGTATTACATCAAATTTTTATATATATATATTTTTTAATTTTAAGAAATCCCATTTCATTTCCTGTTATGTAAAAATCATCAAATTTAATGCCATTGAATGCTATCGACCTGAATTGCCAACTAAAAGCTAAAAGCTTTATCTACCAAACGTGTAAAATCCTAGTGACCAGAATATATCTACGCAATTCCTTTAGTGTCTTTTTCTTCGAATGTTATATATATGGTAAGCTATTTTCGTTTGGTAAATTGAGATCCAGATATTACCACCATACCTTGTCGAATTTCTTCATTATTTTGACAAATGCCGTCATGTTCAGTGAGCTGCAAAAAAGAGTGAATTATTTCAATTAAAAAAAAAAAGTGAATTAGAATTGAACATGCTTAATTTAGAGAAAATAAAGAAAAAACTCACACACAATAAAAAATCCCCTGCCACTTTGTATCTATTGAATTATCACAATTACACATGATCCCAAAAACCACAAGTTTCTTTGTCCAAAAACAACTTCCAAATATCTAGGGATGTGCCACAAACTAAATAAAAACTATTAAAAACTTTCAAAATACATTGACTTGATACTATTACACGGTTATACTCCCGAACTATTATTATTTTTTAAGAGAGATTCAACCTATAACATCCGCTCCTGATAATAAATTTTTATCATCGAATCAAGACACCAATTAGTTTTTGGTGTAGGCGAGAATTGAACCCTAAATCTCTTATTCAACCATCAGAGACTTTAATAGTTAAGCAATTGAAACTCACAAACTCTAATTAAATAACTACTCCAAACAAGGATAACATTTTATTAATTTAGGTTTCTCTTGCATTGTAGCCTCAAAGTTAGTTTGAATTTATTCTTCTTAACAAATCCAATTTGATTTTTTTGCTTCACATATGGCCATGGATATTTTTAGGCCTCGGCTCCCTTTTGAAAAGGCAAGCGCATTACCTTCACTAACTTTCATTTATTAAAGGCAGCCACACGAGGCAATGGAAAGTGCCATGCAGCTCATGTCTAATTGGGTTTTGATAATCTCCTATCCACAATTTCACACTTTTTTTTTTTAACATTCACTTTTATATATTAAATTGTGGACATTTCTGCATTAGTTTTACATATGCATATGCAATAATAAATGTATACAAGTGTGATTTTTATTTTTATTTTTTATTTTTTGTGTTTAACTAGTTCCATCAAGGCTAACCCAGTTATCAAGGTCAAATTTCTTTAACTTAAACATATTCTCATAACTAATAATTAATTAAAAGAACAAATAAAGAAGAAGAAAAAAAAAAAACCTGTATGTTTTGAGTAGACCAAGCCCTTTATAGAGCTCCATAAATGCTCCTCTAATCTTCTTCTCAAAGCATTGGACCTTCTTTGGGTTGATGAATTCACCAGAGCTTTCCTTTTTGAGATTGTTCATCATATCTTCATACAGAATTGAAGTAACGGAACGTGGTGCGTTGGCCGGACTGTCAATCTTCATGGCCATTTTAGGTTTCCCATTCTTTGTCTTCTTCCTTGTCCCTGAGTCCATAAAATATACCCCATTTCTTTCTAATGCAGCTCGTACTTCCTCTGTTTCCGACATTTCAGGGCTTTCAGCTAATTCAATCGAGCTTTCTGTTTAATTTCACATAATTAGAGATGATAAATTGTGAATTTATACATTATTAATGACTTTAGTAAGTTTTGATTGTCCTGAAGGCAAGTTTAAATTATTAAGAAATAATGGATTTAATTATTTAATTTATCTGATTTAATTGTGTAGAGTTCAAATCACTAATCCTTAACTATCAAATCATCCCAAAAAAAGAACTTATTAGACTTCATAAATAGATCTCACTTGCCAACGGGGGCTTGGCTCAGCTGGGTATGGTTCGTTCGCTCTGCCTAACACGCTTAAGTTCGATTCCCGCTACCAGCAGGAGTCCGTTGGTGGGCATCATATCCCTAAGCGTGTGTGCTCTGCCCGGGGTTTAATATAACCATAAATACCCCTATTTTTTTTCTCAAAAAAAAAAAAAAAAGATCTTACTTTGAATATGGAAAATTAATCGATAATAAAGTTGGTTGAAAGAAATTAAAAACTAACGGATGCCCTAAGGGCTTTGGTTTAAAAAATCTTTATATAAAGTTTTTATGAGAATTTTATTTTTGGTCCTATTAATGGGTGTCCTTAGGATATTTGTTAACAGATTATTTTAGAAAAGTTTTAATACAACCTCAAGGGGAATATAAAAAGTTGTCAAAAAAAATCAATCACTTTTTTTTTCTTTTTAATAAAAATTTTCTAAAAATATTTCTTAAACCAATGTCTTAAGGACATCTAATAACATTTATTATATTTTGACAACTTTTTATATTTCTCATAAAAGTGTTATCAAAACTTTCCTAAATTGGTCAATTAATAAATGTTCTAAAGGTAGCCCTTAACTAGATCTAAAAAATTAATCCACAAAATTAAGGTTACATGACCCTCCTCTCCAAAAGAGTATCAAAAGCTACTAACTTTCTACTATGAATTTACGGAAAATATATTTTTGACCCATCCATGGTGTTCTGATGTCATAATTGAAAAAGAGCAATATTGATTGGTTCATTTTGTCCACTTATACCCTTGTCTTACATGCGTTGGCTACCTGTTCTGTGAAAGTTCCATAGTTTAAATGTATATCTTTAAGAACTTGTATTATGAAAAAGTTCAAAAACCATACATATTCATATATGCTAAATAAGCTGAAAAATAAGTACGTGATGATTAGTTATGGGAAGATAAATCACTCACCGGAGAAACTAGAATTGCGGTCAGGAGATGACCAAGAACGAGGAGAATTTCCGCCATTCAAACTTGGCATAGAGTTTTTCCGGCGACGCTTGTTGAAAATTTGATTAAGTTCGAGTACAATCTGCAGTTGCTTGCTGAGATTTTCTCGTTTCTTATGAAGCTCATCCTCTCGTTCCTTGTAAAATTGGTTGACCTTATTAAGCTCGTTGTCCAATTTTTCAAAAAATTGTTTCACCTAAACATCAATCAAATACCCGGCCCGTAAATAATGTCAGGCAAAGAAAAATAATTTTATATTTTTGGTAAAAAAAAAAAAAAGTAATTAGTAAAAATGGGTCATAAGTATAACCTCGTCTTCTTCATAAAATAACTGAGAAAGATCAGTTACATAAACCTCATCCTCACCATCGTCAATGGTTTTGCTCATAACCTACCAAAAAAAAAAAAAAAAAAGGGTTATAAAATGGGATAAGTTTCTTGCTTTCTATAATATTAGTTTGTAATTATGTATGTCTTTTTCTTTGGTTTTTGTGCAACTTTTCTGTCTCTCACAATTATTTCGTGATAATGAGTGTGAATCCTATAACCGTTTAATTGCTTTCGTGAAAGATTGAGAGACTCTCCAAAAGGGAAAGCAGAAGACACCAAAAATGGTTCTATAATGGATCGCAGTTGGATTCCCATAACATTTTTGTCATTTCTGTCCCATATTCTTTTATTTTTCTGTAGTAGTACTATTTGACAAACAAACTTGTATATCTAAGCATTTCTTCTATCAAATTCGAACAAAACCGAGATAACGAAGGTCAGACATCAAATCTAATGCAAATTGAGAAAAGAACAAGAAGTTATTTGAATTGATTTGAAATTGAGTGTATCATGTTCCAACGCCGGCAATGTTATGTACAATAAAATTAAAAAAAAAAAAAAAAAAAAACACTAAATGTTATGTTCGTGGGACCCTTCTAAGAAAATACTAAATATGGCTATGTCATCCTTACAAATTTGCAAGCAGGTGATAAAAAATTAAATAAATCTCGACCACAAAATTTAGTAGCCGTAACTTTTGTAAATTTATAGAGTTGTAACTTTTGATCTTAGATTTACCCTAAGAGATACACAATATTAAAGATACAGTTCTCACATGTATTGTGCCTTAAATTTACCCATTAATTTATACATTACAAAATGTTCAAGGGTATTATCAGCGAATCAGTTTAGCTATCAGTGGCATCGGAAACAACCTGACTTTTAAGACTTTTTGCCTGAAAATGATGTCGCTTAAAACTTTCTCAACATTCACACAAGCAAACAAACACAACAAAGTGACAAAACCATAGCACACTTACCTTTCGGATACGAAAATACTATAAAAGAACAAAAAAAGCTTTCGTAAATTTCGGATGCCTTTAGCTTTTAAGACTCATCGGAAACTCGTACAAGTCATCGGAAAATCCTAATGAATTCAAACCCACTTAGGAAACCACCGGAAAACAAAGAAAATGTCACCGGAATTATATTCCAGTTGCTTTTTTTGTTTTTGTTTTTGTTTTTGTGTGGTTACATTCCACTTCAACCACGGTTATTATTATTATTATTATTTTGTAAGAGGATGTGCACAAACGTACATGCATACATATGTATAAACATGTTTATGTATATGTATTATTGTAAATATATACCTGAATTATATCGGTTTTGTTCTCTGAATTTCGGAACTTGTCAGAGATTTTCTTGGCGAAAAAACGAATAGAATCGAAAATGGAGACGCCAAAGTCGTCATCTGTGTGTTGGGATGGTTTGGATATAATTTTAGAAACTTTCATCTTCTTGATTTGTTTCTTTAATATTCGATAGTTTACAAACGCATCCTTCCATTCTGGGATGAGTTGAGCTTCAAGCTCCTTAGAAAACTTCACCATTTTCTTTTCGTATTTTCTTGAAGTGTGTGGTGGGAGAAGAGTGAGGTATTAAAGGAGAGCTTAAGAGGTAAGAGAGAGTGATTAAAGAAGGTTTACATATATATAGAGAAGAGGGAAAGAGAGAGAAGAAGAGCCGTGTAGCTAAAGTAGTAGAGGAAATGAATTGATCAGTAATTCTGATGTGGATTTTTTAAATTTGCTCTTGGGAATTTGTTTTTTAAAATTTTGATAAAGGGTCTAGTAGTAATTTAATGAGACTAAAATGAATGGGAATTTTTTTTTTGGCTGAAAAATGATTGGGATTCAAAGCAGTGGGATGATGGCTATCCAAGTTCCACTTATTTTAATTTTAGGTATGGTTATAAAATCAGCTAGCTTTTGTTGCCAAATTTGCCACTGCTAAACACATGTTGCATGCAAGTTCTCTAGCTTGCTCTTTACACACACACAAAAAAAAAAAAAAAAAAATGCAAATTAATGAAGAACATAAAAATTTTTAATATAATTTTCATTACAAGTTCTCTAGCTTTTACCTTTTTCTTTTTGGATTGACAAGTTTTATTTATCTCCAATTGCTTAGTTGCTATCCTTCATACTTTTATTTTGATGGTTTCTTAGTGTAGAATATGGCTTGAATTAGGAGTTCGACTCCTTGTTGGATTTGGATAAGGAAGGAATTTTATTCCTTTTAGGTCACTGTTGTTTGAAAGTATCAAGTTCTATTAGAAGTCTTGTCTAACACTTGATTTTGAGTTCTTTTTGGAATATGAGTGATTCTCCTTTTGTGTGTAGAAGAGAAGTCTAGTCCTTATTAGATTTGGATATACTAGCCGACTCAAGTAGTGCTGCTATGAAAAATTAGAGAAAAAGAGAAGAGTGTGTGTGTGTGAGAAAAATGCTCTCTCTTTGTTTGGTTCTTTGATATTTATGGGTTGCAATTTAGAATAGTGAGAGAGGTTTGTTGCTGTTTGGTTTTGGTTTTGCAGTTTGATGATTTGCTCTCTCTTGGTGCGTTACAACTTTTGGATTTGCTTTGTGACTCTCTCTTTGGTTTGTGCACAATTGGTATTTGGTATTTGTGAACCATTGGTTCTTTGATTTGTATTTGGTTCTTTGGTTTTGTATTTGTGAGAGAGAGTTATTTGGGTGTATTTGGGATTTGGGTTTGTGAGAGTATCTCTACACCAATTTGTATTATCTCAAATTTGTTATAATGAAATTTGTTCATTGTCGCCCGTGGATGTAAGATATTGCCGAACCATGTAAATCTTGGTGTTTTGTGTCTATTTTCTTTTGGATTAATTTTCTTCGTTCCTATTGATTAGTTTGGAGATCTTTCTCAAGCCTAAAATATTTTCACAATCAATCTTGGTAATTTGAGTTTTTGTTATTTTACAACACTTAGAACACCCCTTCATTAAAAAGAAATAAATAAAGGAAGAAAAGAAGGAATGAAAGAAAGATATACAGAAAAAAAGAAAAACAAACTGTCTAGGAACGAAAAGGAAAAACAAACCGTCTAGGAAACGTGGATTCCCAAATTTGGAAACTGTGACGAATAGTTATGTTCAAACCGTTAGGACCGTTTTCTTTTAAAAACATGTGGTATAGCAGATGCAACTTTTTTTTTCCCGGACTTTTCTTCATATCACATCTTAGCATCATCCTGAAAAGAAAAAAAAAATGGAACTCATAAAGTCACAATTCTTACTAGTTTAATGGATAGATTAATAACTCTTAATTCGATTCTCAGAAAAAAAAATCGATTCTTAAAAAAAAAAAAAAAAAAAACCTCTTAATGCACATGATAATAATTTTTTCCATCCCTCTATTTTTTTTTTCCTTTTACAATAATATTATAAATAATTATTTCATTTTTGTTTTATGAGTAATCATACAAATATTTGAGTGGAACTATTAATATATATTATTTTTTCATCGATACAATAGGATTTTGCAGGGATTTGGGCTCAGGTAACCAAGGCCCAAGATTGGCCCAGGTAACCAAGGCTGTCCCAAGTAACTAAAAATGGCCCAACACTGTAGGGATAGGCCCAGCCTAATGACAAAAGTGCAAGGAGGTAAGGTTGGCGCTCGGGAGAAACCTATTATATTTGGGTCGGGTTAGGTCCGATATCGACTAACAGGCCAAGGGAGACTGATGAGGGGACGGTCAAATTCAAGTCAGTTCCCTTAGCACAGTTAGTGCCTTTCGGAAGTTAGTTGTCAAACGCTATTTGATGTCAAGAACAAGTTTTAAGAGAATTCTCAAAAGGAATAATTTTCCTTGGGATTCTAGGCAGAAGTGGAATTGCGTGGGAATTGATGCAAAAGTAATAATTTGGATCCCTACTAAGGGGAGACTATAAAAGGGAAGATAGGGCGAATAGGAAAGGGGTTGGTTGTATGGTTTTAAAAACCGGTACTGTGAAAGAACCGGTAAAGGGATTGGTTACCGATTTTCTAGATGGACCGGGGTTCGACTGGTGGTCAAATCCGAGACGTTATAAATAATTTAATTAATAAATAAATAATTATAAAAAATAATAAATTTAATAAATAAGAATATAGCTACTAATATTTACTAAAAAAAGATATAAAATTTTAGAAGTATTTTCATATCAAATTTAACTCAAATTAAAAGAAAAATAAATTATCATTTTTTTAGAGGAAGAAAAGGAAGTTAACCTAAACAAACTACCAAATAAAAAGTTCATGGTTTTAAAGTTTTATAATCATATATAATTTTCATTACTTTTAACAAAACCATTATTTATTTTAAAAAATATTTATCTATGTTAATATAATTTCACATCTAAATATTTCTTCTAAAAAAATTGTATTTATTATAAAAATATTTTATGCTTGTCATGAATATTGCAATAACCTTATCGGTGTTTACGGAGTGCAAATAAATGTAGAATCACAAAGTGGTCTGCCTCTTCCACCTAACCATCAACATGGCCAAAGGACAGCCAACCACATTTATACCAAACTTTTTAAAAAGATAGTCCTCTCCTCTCCTTATCTAGAAAGTCTAAACAAATTGCTAAAATCTCTCTCTCTCACTTTGAAGAAATAGCGGCAGAGCTGCATTTTCCTCTCTCTCTCTCTCTCTGTTTACTCCAAAGCCTAGTTCGGCTCCTCTCCCAAACTAAGAGAGAGATATATATATATATATATATATATTTTTATTTCATAATCATTTTCTCACATATTCTTAAACAAATATGAGATTTTACCCAATCTAAGTGTCTCCCCAAACCTCCTTTTATCCCAAATCTGAGATTTTACAAATTAGAGAACATAAATCTTTCACCTTCCTCGTCAGAAGCCAAGAAGTCAAAGAAAATTTGCCATGAGAAGTAGAGCAGAGGTAGTGAGGGCCGTGACTGGCCAATAACCAGTTCAACCATACTGATTTTCGGTTTTTACAATTAAATTGGCCGGTTTCCGGTTATTCTCGGTTTTTGGATGATTTTCGGTTTTTAGACATAACCGGATCGAATTAGTGATTGGTTCCTGGTTAAACCGGTTGGACTGTTCGGTTCGGTCCAATTTTTAAAACCATGGTTGGTTAAAAAACACAGAGAAGGAAAAAATCAAGAGGATAAGAAAAGAGAGTGAGAGGAGAGATTAAAGGGAGATAAGGTTGGGCTTATGACAAGGAAGAAGAGGAGTTTGGGTTGTTAAGGTAGCGTTTGAGGCAACATTTAGTAGGAGTGTAAGGATACCCACCAACAAATTAATTGGGAGCCCAAATTCGTCGTCCCTAAGGGAAGTACTAGGACGATCGGGCACCACAAATTCAAATATGGTATTTCATTCCATACAATTACTTATTATATATATATATATATATATATATATATATATATAACTTATTATTTTAAAGGCTAAGACATTAATTTTTTTTTGTGTGGGCGAGATATAAATCTACATACCTTATTTGACTAATTTGTTTATGTAGGCAAGATATGAACCTAAATCATTTATTTGATAATAAAAAACTTTATAATTTAGTAGTTGAGTTAACTATCCATAAAAACAATTAATATTTTGGTCAAGAAAAACAATTGCTAATATTTTTCCCTCTTTTTTTTTGAGGAAGAATATTATTCCCTCTTAAGTGTTCATATTTAATTAATTCCTTTTACAAAAGAAAATGCCCATTTTTGTGATGATGATATTAGACTTGCGCCTTTTTTTTTTTTTAGTTTAGTTTAGTGAGGAATCCAAAGGTTTATTTATATTACATTAATGTAAACTAGTGTGTAGCCCCGTGCATATACACGGGTACAATTAAAAATAATCAAAATTATATGGTTCAAATTATACATGGTATTAATTGACAATTGTTTTTGAACCATATATTTCTAAAATATGTAATGATTTCTCATATTCTATATATATATATATATATATATATATTATTTAAATAAATAATCTAAATGGTTCCACATAACTCAATAAATAAAATTTTTAACTGTTTTCTTGCTTTTTTATTAACTGTTGTGTTGATGGCCATTTTTTGGAATATCCTACAAGCCCACACAAAGCAAATTCCAATTTATGTGCCCATCATCTCTATTCATATGCCATGTCTACCCCTAATATCATTATAGTTTTTTTTTTTTTTTTTTTTTTTTTTTTGAGAGATAACATCTTGCAGAGCCTTCAACTAAGTAGTTAATATAACATATATAGATAAAACTTAACCCAAAAGACTTGAGACTATGAATTTGGGTTCAACTATATTATATTAACCACTTCCTCTTGACATTCTTATTCAATGTGAGATTTCACTTTACACATGTATTCCTAACAATTTTTTTTTTTTCTTCATATCTCACTAAAGATTTAAGAGATCAAACAATGTGAAATATCCCCTAAGAAAAACAATGTGAAATATGGAAACAATTATACACGATTACAAAGTATCAACAAAATTTATTCTCGTTTTTTATTTATTTATTATTTTTTTATACTTGAATTTAATAAAGTTCGCATTGACTTTCTATAGTTGGTTTTTTTTTTCGTCAAAAAAAAAAAAAAAAAAAACTGGATGTTTTCCATATATTGATTTTAGAGGGTGATGATGTAGGACAAAATCTACAATTTAATTTTTTTAATTTATCTATCTATATATATATATATATATATATAAAACCGAAGCCTCTGCTGACACCACAATTTTCCACGTTAGCACAATATTTAAAAAATAAAAAATAAAAATAAAAACATTATTACACCTCAAAACCCTAGCAACCTTACCCCTCTCTCAAGTTAAGAAAACTGAAGCCTCTGTTGACACCACAATTTTCCACGTCAGCACAATATTTAAAAAAAAAAAAAAATAAAAACATTATAACACCTCAAAACCCTAGCAACCTTACCCCTCTCTCAAATTAAGAAATATAAAGCCACAGTTTCTGCAAACTCTCTCTCTCCAAACGTAAATATCAAATTCAACCCCTTTAATTTCTCTTTATATTTTTTAGGCTTCTATAGAGTTATAGTGAGTTATGCTGATTTTGTTTTGTGTGTGTGTGTGTATAGATGGTCATAATACTCCGATATTCCAAGAGAAGTTTGTGTTTTCATTAATTGAAGGCCTTAGAGAGATAAGTGTTGCAGTTTAGAACAGCAATACAAAAGACGATTTCATTGGCAGCAGAAAGTAATTACTTTGTCTCATATTTTTGTTTTTTGAATTGATTTTGTGTGCTTTTTAGACCCTTTTGGATCAATTTTGTTAATTGGGTGTTTGTTTTTTTTTTTTTTTGATAGGGTCCAATTGGGGAAGGTTCTTTCAAAGGGTTACGACGACCGCACTTGGTGTCTGTATACTAATAGTGGGGGGTAAGTGCTATAAATTACTAATCCTTTTAAGTGTATAATCTGTTTCTAAAATTATCCATAATATTTTGTCCTCCAAAAATTTTATCTCTTTAATTTTAGTATATTGTGTTTCTTAAGCTATAGACAGATTTTCTTTGTTTCTTATTTTCAATAATAAATCATTTTATTGCAATACTGGTAATTGTTTGAGAAATCTAATATGTTCATATCTCTATAGAATAGAGAATAGTAGAAACCAATTTTATTACAACTACTTAAATTGAGTTGACTTAATTTCATACAATTACAAAGTATAGCATGAAAGATAATGGAATTAATTGTTGTAATTTTTATTTTCTTTCCATGTTTTGAATTTCCATGTTTTTATTGTTGATGAGAAATTAAGGCTCAGTTGCACAATATGTGTAAATTCTTCAAAAGGCTACTTTAAATAGTAAGTCAATGTGTCTCTTACATTTGGGTATTAGTTAGAATTATTTTCAAATGATTGTATCAATAAAAGTGAATGTGTATAAATTTTGTTTAACTATCCCGTGCATTGCACGGGTTAGCCACTAGTATATATATAAAACCGAAACCTCTGACCTCTCTACAATTTTCCACATCAGCATTACTTAAATAAAATAAAATAAATTCTGATTTTACTATAAAACTAGTTTTAAACAAAATTATTTAACTTTTTATTTAAATATATTAGTCATCCAATTCCAACATAGAGAACTCCGTGACAGCCTTTGAATCTATCTTTAAATTATACACTTATACCATACTACTGCATATAGGGTCAAATTTGAATAAACAAGTTAATCTTAATTGTCAATAAAAAAAGATATAAACCGACATATAGGCTATAGCAGTGGTATAAGTATAACACAAAACCTAATCCTATTATAATACATTTTCTCACCCACACACACACACACACACACACACACACACACATACACACACATAGTCCCTAGGACCCCAACGTAGTTCATCAACTTCATACTTCTTAAGAATTCCTGTCTTTTCTAAATTTTCTTTGCGCTGAGTGTGGTACTAGGGTTTGAAGATAATGAAAGTTATAGAAAAATTTCAGCGACTCTTTGCAAATCTACGAATGAAGAGCAAGAAAAACCTCACAGCCATGCATGTGGGTGAAAAGCGTAAACTATATGTGATTCCTAACCAATACTTGTCTTCCATAATGTTTCAAGCATTAGTCTATCAACTTAAGGAGGAGGAGAAGATCGAGGTTGGGAACAAAGAGCCAATTACGTTGCCTTACTCTACATGGTTGTTTGAGTCGATACTAAAACTTGAATTTGGGTTTAGAGTTTACACTCTTTCAGGGAAACTAATGTTAAAACATAAATCCGTGCAATGCATGGAAAAAAAATCTTCAATGAGGAAATCAAGAATACTCTTGATTATAGAAGAATATTCTTGTTCGTTAAAGACTCACAATTGACATAAGTATATAGCTATGAAATACTTAATCGTGCTTTGTAGTCACAATTAAGTGAGATGATGTGCAATAAGTTTTAAATTTGCAGTTTGTTTTATTGCAATTGTGTTTACACTGTGTTTGGGGGTTTTTGTTCTTTTTGTTTCTCTATCTTTTTCTTATACTAAGATTATGACTTCTCCGATTTTTGGTAAACAATTTTTGGTTATTTTGATGGTTAACAACTTAACATGTGTGTATATATATATTATTGAAAATATAATGACGTTGATGGTTAATACATATATATTTCAGGAACTAAGTAATATTCTTTTTTAGTATTTGAAGCATTCGCTCCAACTGGTAAGGCTTTGTTAATGTCACTTTGTCTTAAATCTTCAAGGTGTCTGTGTGTAAAACTATAAGTATGTAATTTTTATTTTTTGATGGTCTTATATATATATGAATTTGTAAGGTTGAATTTAATCAACCATTTTGTTGACTTTATTCCATGTCAAATTTTCTTATATTTCAGCATTTAGTAACCCTGTATTTAGGTGGGTTTGTTGTAAGGATAGTGAGTGAGATAGAGTGTTGAAATGCTCAAGAGTGTGCAAGAAAACAGAGACTCGCGACTGGATCTCGCGAGTGACTCGCGGCTTCAAGCCGCCAGAAGCAGCACACGTGCCAAGCATGCCAGAAGTTGAAGCGTCATGCTAGCTGGAGCACTACAAGACAAAATAGGACAACTGGCCGTTCTGTTATCTAGCGGCTGGATCTCGTGACTCAGTCAAGTCGCGAGGTCAAGCCGCGAGCCAGCCCTATTTTGAAAAGCCTGACTCTTCACATTCCATTCTCACCCCAGTATAAATATCCCTTATACCCACAAAAGAAAGGGAGCTTCCAGAGAGAATTTTGAGAGAGAAACCCTAGTGTTATATAAGATTGATTCATCCACAATCTTTACATAGGAGACTTTTCAAATTCCTCAACTCTCTTCCTCTCCATTGTTAAACCCTTGAGAGGTCTTTTACCAAAACCTTTTCTCACCATATCCATTACAGTGAGAGGGCTGTTTGGTGTTCTGGGAAGCATTTATGAAGGAACCAATCTACATTGGTTGATGTTATGATCAAGTAGCGGAATCCGAGAAGTTAGAAAAGAAATAGGTTCGGCGTAACCTCATTGGAGCAAGAAGCTTGGAGGGCTTAGATACACTGGGTAGATTAGGCTTGGAGGGTCTATTACTGTTTATGTATCCCAACTACATTTTCTAGTGGATTACTTACCGCTTGGAGGGCGGTGGAGAGGTTTTATGCCGAAGGCTTCGGTTTCCTCTTTGATAACACATCGTGTGTTGTCGTGTGTTTGCATATTCCTTCCCTTTTATCTTTGCCTTTTATTATTTGCTGTGGGTTATGATTTTAATTGGCTTAGATTGTTTACCAATTCTGTTTATAGCTTTTGTTCATTTTCCGCACACTCGTTGTTAGTCATAAAACTTGAATTGGTTATTTTGTAATTGGGGGTCTAAACGTTCAAGGGTGTTTTATACACTATTTGAATTTTCAGAATTTTTATTTATTTATTTGTTTAGACCGGTTGATAAAGCAAGACTTGGAGGAGTGAATCATCTTCGTTGGTAAGACAAAATACAAGGAGGCTGGAAAGTCATGTTCATGATTAAACATTCAAGGTACGAATGATTCATGGGAAATTTAAATTTGATGATGTATTTTCAATTTTAGAATTATTGCATGAGTTGCAAATCTATATTTAAAGTGAAAAAATTTTACATAGAAAGATTTTTAGAATCATGATTAATTTTTTGTGGTTAAAATGAACCTTTGTATATAGAAGTTTGATAAATTCTTATGTTTTAATGGCTGCTTAAAATGGTTTACCTTTGTATATAGAACTTTTATGGTTGACCTCTTACAATATGGTTTTCATGTTAAATTATGTATGAACCCGGTGCAAACAATCATAATGTTCATCCACATGTTTCTTATATTTTAACTTCTTCGTGCTCATGTAGAATATGAGTATCATCTAATATTCTAGATTACAGAGTATAAGAAATATATTTATTAAATAAAAAATGATATATTTGCCTATCAGGATTTGTATAGAGGAAGCATTCATTTATTACATTTTTTTTTTCATCTACATATTTTGCAGTAATTGTATACAATTGTTTAATTTTCCTTTAATGTTTGATTATATTTCAAATGTAATTATACTTTTGTAGCATGCTTAAAGTAAACATACATAATTTTTGAAAAACTATCTCGTGCATCGCACGGGTTAGTGACTAGTTATTTAAATTTTGGTATTTTTATGTAAAAAACATTATTTTAGGTTTAGGTGATTTATTTCCTTGTTTTTAGGTGCTTTTAATACATTTTAGGTCAAATTTGGTTCCTGTTATGGCTAGGTATCAATTAGGAGTTATTTTAGAATATATTTTCTTGTCTGTTAAGTTTTATGGTATCCTTAAATAGGCCCCTAAGTTTGTATACGTTTTTTTGAACAATTATTCAATTATTAAAATTCAGATTTTTTTCTTTCTATTTTCTGGTGGATTCCAGACCCTTTTTTTGTGTGGATTCGAGCACCCTTGTAGATTCAAGAAACCCTCGTGGATTCGAGGTTATTTTCAGAAGCAAACGCGTTTTGTTTCTTGTTTTTCTAGAGGTAGACGTGTTCTGCTTTTTAATGCTTCTGCATCTCGCATCAGTTGGTATCAGAGCCTTGACTTATCCTGGTTTGGTGTCTGATGTATGAGATGGTAGCAATTTCGGTGATAGAAAACTTAGCAAGTATACATGACGTACAACTAGCACTCACAATAGCTTTGCTAGGATGCCATCATTGGAGTATGGAAACAATAGGGATAACTGTTGCGGAGACATAACTCACGAGCAACCTATTGTTAAGCAAATTTTATATAGATTTTATAAGAAAATTGCAAGTTTTAATGGTTATTTTTTAAAAGAAGATTTTCTTGATTGGTTACTTGATCTAGAAGATTTATTTGACTATGAGAATATTTGTTATGAGAGAAAAGTTGGATTTGCTTTGTATAAACTTAGTAAGTATGCCTTACGTTAGTGGGAACAAGTTTAATCTGATAGAATTTGACAAGGTAAAGACAAAATTCGTTCATGGCCAAGGATGAAAAAGATGCTTACTATCAAATTTTATCCTTTGGATTGTGAAGAAATCTTGTTGTATACAATACAAGATTATTATTGGCCAAGAAGTTCATACTTAAATTATTTTGAAGAGCCATATATTCCATCATTAAAGGAAAAATTGCATGTTGAAGTAAATATTGTTCTTGAAGATTATGTAGAAGTTAAAGAAAGAAATATAGAGATTTTTGAAGAAATTAATGAAGGCCTTGTTATAGAAGAAAAACCTGAAATCAAGATTGTGGAGGAGATTAATGAAAACCCTATTATAGAGAAAAATCTTGAGGTCAAGATAGAAGAAACCATTAAAGAAGAAATTATAGAGGAAGTTTTGAACGATCATGATGAAGTCAAGTTAGATGATTGCAACGTTCAAGCTCCTATTATTTTGATGGGAGACACTGAAACAAAGTTTATTGATTTTATTGGAGAAGAAAGATTTGATGTGATTATTGACTTTTATTTGGTGAATATTGTTAATTGCGTGAAGATCAAGGGACAAGAAGTTCAAGTTGCTCAATTGATGACTTTCAAGTTTGGCAAGAAAACAAGGAAGTTGAAGTATTCAAAGTATTTGTTCTCTTGGCATGGAAGATTTCAGATTTCAAAGATGAACTCGAGGACGAGTTTGTTTCAAGTGGAGGGGTCTAATATAGGACATAATTTATAATTTAATTTTTGTAATTATTTAAATTTTGGTATTTTTATGTAAAAAATCGTTATTTTAGGTTTAGGTGATTTATTTCCTTATTTTTAGGTACTTTTAATACTTTTTAGGTCAAATTTGGTTCCTGTTATGGTTAGGTATCAATTAAGAGTTATTTTAGGATATATTTTCTTATTTGTCAAGTTTTATGGAACCCTTAAATAGGAGAAATTATACAGTCCTCTAGTGGACCACGTCACTTGTTCACCATTCCATTAAAAGACTCCTACTTGTTTAAAATTGCTGAGTTAGTAATCAGTTTCTGTTTAAAAAAAAAAAAAAAATTTAACTCAGCAATTTTAAACAGATGTGAATCTTTTAGTGGAATGGTGGACCACGTAACTTGTCCACCATGTGGACCTTATAATTTCTCCTTAAATAGACCTCTAAGTCTGTACACGTTTTTTGAACAATTATTTAATCAATAAAATTCAGATTTTTGTCTTTTTATTTTCTAGTGGATTCTAGATCCTTTATCCTTATGGATTTAAGGAACCCTCGTGGATTCGAGTTTATTTTCAGAAACAAATGCGTTTTGTTTCTTGTTTTTCTAGAGGTAGACGTGTTCTACTTCTTGACACTTTCACATCCCGCATCAGGTGAGCTAGTGATGTTTTCTTGGGCTAATGGAGTTCAGGTAATTTGTTTTTCTGAAAAGAAAACAAGTGAAAAGAAACAACCCTGGTAATTTATTGAAGACTTTTCTAGTCTGTGTTAGTTTATTGAAGTGGTCAAATCTAAATATGATTAATTTCTCCTCAAAAAAAAAAAAATCTAAATATGATTATGTATATGGGGGTCTAAAGTAGTTCCAGTGGTCTCTGATGGGAAAATAATTCTGGGGTTTTTTCCCTAACAAATTGTTGACAGTGGTCAGTTTGCCTTAGCATAATGAGAGACAACAGTAATCTAGTGCACCAAATTTTGTACAGCCACGTCACACCTAAGTTTTGCCAAACTTCAACTAGAAAAAAAAAAAAGGATGAACTAACGAGCTAATTGTTTGGTATTTCGGTGGAAGGTGAAGCTCTAGTAGTTAAAAAAAAAAAAAGTCGTATAGCTTTTGCCAAAAAAGAGATTACTAAATTGCTGTTAGCATTTGATAATCTAGAGTGTTTTGAAGCTGTGATACATGTTGGGTAATTATAATGATGATCAGTTTTTAAAAGGTAGAAATATAAAAGAGATCATTAAAAATTTATAATAGTGCTTTGTATTTTAAAATTATTTAGCATAATGGATAAAGTTTAGTTATAAAATTGGTTGTGGCCTTAGGACATAAATTTAATATCTTTTTATTGAAAGTGAATTTTGATATCTCAAAAGTACAAGGTTTTAAAAAATGAAATTTAGCACAAATCCTTTTGATGCCGAAACATTAATTGAACAGCACCAAATAGAACCAAAATAGCGTAGAGAGAAACCATCATTCATTTTTTTTTTTTTTTTTTTTTAACAATTAGAAATATTTTATTACCTCAAAACATAGGAAGCAAGGAACAAAGGTCTCATAAGGCAACTCAAAAATCTTGCCTAGAACAAACAACACACAAAGTAAATTAAGCATAAGCTCTAGCACAACCCCCATCCTACATTTTACAATCAAAACTAAAACTCCCTATAACTATAAGCCTTAATACACTTTGTTACACCCAACAGTATAACTCACTACAAATGTTAACAATCAATTACACAGTAAAACCCCCAACTGGAGCCAAGAGTGCTACTATTAGCTAGGAGTTTGAATTTTTCTTTTCCTTCCATTCTTCCCTTGACATCCATTTTTATACCTTTGATCAGCTGCTCTTTTGTTTTGATACTTCCTCCATGAATTCTATTTGTTTCCTAGTATCCAAAGGTGATAAACATTGACCTACCAACCCACATTGCACAAAGGGAACCGTCATTCATCAATATTGCCCTATGACTAATTGTAAAACTCTAGTGATATGTGATAGATCTTTATCAACAATGACCATGATATATATAACTATTTGCAATGCTCCAGCACCCTTTTTTACTTCGTGTAGGGAATCCATGAAAGAGGTTGTCCAACTAGCTTTCCTATTGAATAGAACGCGGAACCAACGAGTTCAGTTGAACAACGTGATGGGTTTGAGGGCAGGACCACGCTTGGCATGACAGGAATAGGTTGGCGTAGGCTTAAGATTGCCCGTTCTAATTCTTCTGGGCGAGGTCATAATCAGAGTCACTTGGTTCATTGACAATTTCACCCGGTTCTTCACCAACGTCATGGACCTTGTTATTTGGTTCTCCATCTTCTGTGGCACCAGCTCTGTGACTGCACACAATGTTGCTAACACTGTCCATTGTAATAAACATCAACCCCTATGGTAGCATATAAATAATACACTATACATTAATTCCTCAAACAACGAAATGCAACCAGCTAAATAGGTAAACATTTCTGAACTTCCATGTTATGTACCTCAGCGTTATGCCGACCATGTCTCAACATTATTCTTCATCGAAAACTTCCCAAATCTCACCATAAACAATTATATCCACATACACAGGAAATTACACAAAAAAGATTACACAAATAAAAAACCAATTTGCATAATTTTCAAATGCACAACACATACTAATTACATAATTTTCACAATCCCAAGACTGCCATCACCTCCAATTTGCATAAAGCGAAATGTTGACTATTTAATTTTGGAAGATATTCACCACCACAACATCACAAATTTACAATTTTCCGCTTTCGATTGAACTTTACACCAAGCCCTTTGAATCACAATTGATTATCAAATTTTCAATTACTCGAACAAAACCTCATACATCCAAGTAATCATGTAAGTAGATACTCCAATGTTCGACTCATCTACATCAAAAACCGTAAAACATTATTTTCGATTACCTAAAGATTCTTACCTGGAGATAGTAAATGTCACCTTCTTGTTTGAGATTGAAGATGTTTATCACCCATTGTAGATACTGAATTTTGTATTTCTTATGACTCGGGCCCCCGTTCTCTAATGATGCCGAAATTCTAAGACCCAAGGTTGGTTTAAGACCCAATCAGATTAAAAATTGATTTGAGGGATGTTAAAATGGAAAATATAACTTTTTAATGAGAAAAAAAAATCTATTTTTGGAAAAGAAAGGCCAAAGAAAACACTTAGCCTGCGTACACAGTCTTAAAGCATGCGTACGCAGGCACGAGCTTGCGCACGCAAGTAGGGTTTTAGAAACATAAAAAAAGCAAGTTTTCTGCATTAATGTTGAGGTTTGGAACGAATCCCGCATTGTTTGAGAACCGGTCCAAACCCCCATTTTCACAATATAAATAGCCATACATGGTTCATTTTCAAGCACACAGAAAATCTTAAGGGAAAAACTAAGATTCACTAGAAATAGTGAATCAAAGAGGGAGTTTTTCACAAAATATCCTCAAGTTAATTTTATTTGATTGGGGCATTTTTTGGCCTTGATCTTTTGAGTTTAAGATTACTAATTACATTTTCATTGACTTATGAATAGATTTGACTGAGGGGAATGGTAAAAAATCAAGTCTAGAAGCTTTTTGCTTTGAGGTATTCATTTTAAAATTTTCTTTCATTTCTACCTTTTAGTTTATGTTTTAATTTGTTTCTTTTCCTTGTTTTTGCTTATAATATGTTAGGTTTGCATTTTCCTTATGTTTTAAGCATGTTAGGTTGTTAGAATTGTTGTTTTAAGCTGTCTACTTTGTATGCTTTCTATGTTTCTGGATTAGGGTTTTTGAACAACCTTGCACACGCATGCATCATGCATGCGTACGTTGGTCAAATACTGTGTCTGTAGGTGTTTGATCTACGTACATAGGCTCCTGTATGCATACGCAGGCCATTGCTCAGAAACCCTAATTTTAATTTTCTGTTTCTGTCTCTTCTTTTATTATGCATAATATGTCTTTGTCTTGCTCCTTTTTTATGCCTTATGAGTCTTTTCTTTTTTGTTTACATGTTGGTTTGTCATCATATGCTAGATTAGAGTTCCCCTTTTATTTCTTACTTTAATACCATTACCATGCATTCACATGCCCATTCATCATATGCCAGATTAAGGCTCCCCTTTTTTTCTTTATGATTATTGATAATGAATATTTCTACAAGGCAAGATGACTAGCATGAGAGAGTCATTCGACATGGTTTGGTCACTTGATAGGTTGTGGTTATTCAACAAGTTCTAGTCATTCGATAGGGTTTGGTCATCTGACAGGGTCTAGTCATTCGACATGGTCTAGTTGTCTGACACCAAGAACTCACCTGATAAGGTTACTAAAATAACCTACTGATTAACTTTAACTTGTCAACTCATGTGGGTGACTCAACTAACCTTAGTCGTTCAACAGTCTCGAAGTCAAACATCCAAGGACACTTAATCCCTTAAATGTATCCTCCATTCGAAGCTTATGTATATGGAAAGTCTTGCACACCATGCTAAAAGATCCTCCCATCAACCTATATCCTTTGAATATGAGAAGTGTACCTTGAGAATCTCGGTACCATTAACATCACTCCCTCCATTACACTCCCTGCAAGAGAAAAGGCTAAAATCATGGGAACATGGTTAGCTCTAAACCACTATATAAACACTAGGCCTCCTCCATTCTAAGGAATGAGTAAAATTTCCAAACTCTCACACTTTTGGAACTCTTGGAGATTATTGTGAGGTATTAACTTAACCATTAGAGGTTTGTCGGTTGATCCCCAAACTTACACTTTCTGAAAATGTGTTCATCCTTGCTGGTTCTTCGGCTCCTCTAGACAGACGAGTGGCTTACTAGCAATTTTTTTGTGCATCAACAACTACTTATTTTCACCAAAAAAAAAAAAAAAAAACTCTTCTATTTTCTATTTCTCCATGCGGGCTTCATTCCCCCTCTCTTTCATTTTTCTTCGACCACACACACAGTTGACCCACTCTTTTTATTTGTTTTATATGATAGTGAAATTACTAATGTTCGAAAAAAAAAAAAAAAAAAAAAAAAAAAAAAAAAAACCTAATGATCTAGTCTAGTGCATATATATTGGTGACAATATGATCTTTCCTGGGCATTTTGTCGACGATGAATTATGAGTTTCATGTGGGTTTGTGCCTTTAGATTTGTGTGTGGCCAAGTTTAGGGCCTATTGGCAATGAGGATTTGTTTGGTGGCATTGCTTAGAGCATTCACACTAGCCTCTATACAAATTTAGCCAAATTTAGTCTACAATACTATTTAAGAGCATTCTCATCAGCTCTTTCATAAAAAATGTCATTTTGACACACTAAAAACCTACTTTATCATTTTAGCATATCATTTTACAATATTTCATTTATCAAATGTTTTATCCTTCAATTTTATACATTAAAATAATATTTACTACACATTAAAATAATATATTAATTACTCCCTATCATCCTCATCGTCAATAACAACAACAACGACACAACCACCACTGTCGCAACAATGGCCACCAATAACCACTGCCGCAACAACACCGACAGCCACCACCGGCACAAACCCACATCCACCAATGCCACATCAAAAAAAAAAAAAAACACAACCAGAGAGATTGACACTAACCCACATCCCAAATCCACCACCAGCATAAACCCACATCCCAAATCCACCAAATCAATTATAAAATTAATTACAATTTACACTAAAATCATAAATTGAATTGGACATACACCGAGACATTTTGGGTGGGTTTAAGCTAGACATATACCAAGACATTTTTTTTTCTCTCCTCCTTCAGTGTTTGTTACCTTTCAAGAGTGACAATCAGATTAGCATAACCGCCTTCGTTGCCGTCACTGCCGGAAGTGAAAGAAGTTTTCACTTCCGGCCACCGTGTCCTTCACACTGGAGTTCCTCTTCGTCACAAAGTGGGTCAGTGATTAGTGGCGAGCTTGGGCAGTCTCTGTCTCTCGGCGTGGCGAGATCGGCGATGGCGAGAGGGCGATGAGAATGCTAGACAGAGACGTAGAACGATGACGTCTTTAGATTGGTGGTGATGGAGTCTTCAAATGAGAAGCAATGGCGATGGCTTGATTGGTGAGGGCAACGGCTTGATCAGTGATCGGCAGCTTGATCGGTGAGGCTGCCGTACCGTTGATTTGAGGGTGAGGGAGGGTGATCTGAAGAAGAAAGAGAGAGAGAGAACATGGGTTGGAGAGAGACAAATCAGTGAGAAGAGAGAGAAAATGTTGAATTAAATATTGAGAGGAGAGAGAAAGGGTTGAATAAAAAATTAGTATTTTGGTTTGGCATTTGTATCCGTATCGTCTCATATTTGAGACGGTACTTTAGCATGTTACAAAATTTTAGAATATTTAGAACACCTCATAAAGCTTGAATAGTAGTGTTTGGTGTGCCAAATGCCAAATATTTAGCATTTGGCAGACCTGATGAGAATGCTCTAACAAACTCATTTGCAAATGCTCATACACTAGACTCAATATTTTATCTTAAAAATATTATTTTTTTTATTATCTATTGTTTTTTTTTTTCTTCCTCTTTCTTTCTTCCTTCCTTTGAAGTCTCAAGACTCTCAACCCAAAAACGTTCCTTCTTCACACTATTGACACAAGAACCACTCCATCATAGTGAGCCTAAGTTAGCTGCCAACAAGAATCTAATACCACCATTGGCATCACACGACTACCACTTCATGTCTCCAAATACCACCATTGACAACAACCAAACCCATCTATTGATCGAACCCATCCATTTTTGGTTACCACTCTGAGTCTCCATTGTCGTTTCCCATCCACCAACGCACAAATCACAACATATCAAATGATTCAAACTCATTCACCATAGCAGACCCACTCGCACAACCACCAGTTTCAATGCTACCACCTTCAGCACCACCACAACAAATTATGGCATAAAACTCATTGCCCCCCCCAAAAAAAACCATAAACATCAAATTCCAAGCCCAAAAAGTACATCTTGACCTAATCTAAACGCAAATCACAACCTAGATTAGAGCTATAATCATCACTGCCCTTTAATATACTTTCTTTTTATGGAGTGAGATTGCAAGAGAGAACCAAAGCGTTTAGAGAGAGAGAGAGAGAGAGAGAGAGAGAGAGAGAGAGAGAGAGAGAGAGAGAGAGAGAGAGTTGAGAGAGTGAGAGAAAATAATAAAATATAGATTTTATTTGGTGTATTGAGTGAACAATGCTCAATACTTGTATTGAGCACACTGTTCCTTGTTAAGGATTTGGGACAAAATACTGAGTCGATGAGTGGGCTTTTAACAGGTCTTTAGTTAAAAAAAAAAAAAAGACAAAAATGCAAAAATGATCCTCTAACTTTCACCTTTTTTTTTCTTTTTTTTTTTCATTTCAGTCTTCTAACTTTCAGTTTTGTCAATTCAGTCCTCTAACTTTCAATTTTTGTCAATGTAGGGCTTCGTTACAACTCAATTAGTGTCTGCCATTAGAACTCCTGAAACAACGCCGTTTTGCATTTTTTTTTTTTAAATTTAGAATTAAAAGAAAATATGAAAAATCTAAAAAAAGAAGAAGAAAACATTAAGGGGGAATGACGGCGTCGTTCCCCTTCCCCTGAATCAAAACAAAACAAAGAAGAACATGCAAATCCGATTCAAAACTCCATCATCGATTCAGTCAATATAGGGATTCTCGGTCTCAATCTCTGCAAATCGGTCTTCATCAGAACTCAATCACCGATTCAATCAAACCGATTCATAATATCTTTGCAAATCAATCTCGAACAGTCAAACCGAATCAAACAGACTCAGTTTCCTATTCGGTCTCTCTCTCTCTCTCTCTCTCTCTCTCTCTCTCTCTCTCTCTCTCTCTCTCTCTCTCTCAGAGTAGAGCAACAAGGGTGGTGGTAGTTTACATGGCGAGTAGAGCAGTGAGGTATGACGAGGAGAGAAACTAGTGATTTCAGTCCTCAACTCAGTCTCTCTCTCTCTCTCTCAAACTGATCCATTATCCCCAAAGTTACACGGTTAAGGATTTGGGTGTTCTTTTTTGTTTTGTTTTGATTCAGGGGAAGCAGAACGATGTCGTCATTCCCCTTAATGTTTTTTTTTTTTTTTTTTTTTCCAGATTTTTCTTATTTTCTTTTAATTCCAAATTTAAAAAAAAAAATGCAAAACGACGTCGTTTTAGGAGTTCTAATGGTAGCCACTAATTGAGTTGTAATGAAGCCCTACATTAAAGGACTAAATTGGCAAAACTGAAAGTTAGAGGACTAAAATGAAAAAATGTGAAAGTTAGAGAGTCAGTTTTGTATTTTTGCCTAAAAGAAATTTAGCATTAGGCTAGTGTGACTAGCTTGATGAGCACGAATGCTCTTAGGCTGCTACTCGAACTGATTTTATAGTGGGTTGGGATGATTTAGATTGGGTAATTGTTATCATTATACACAATGATGTTCATTTGGTTGCAAAATTTTGTCTACTAGCTTTTTGCTTAAATCCACTTTTATATATGTTACATTTTACAAAATAAAAAAATAAATTAGATTTTCTTGTTTTTAAAAATTTAAATTATATTTTTTCTATCTTTTAGAAAATAAGCTATCGAAATTGTGGGATCCAAACTCACCGATGTCCTTTCATTTTCATTTTTTTTTTTTTTAAAGGTTGCATTTCTAGTACTTCATAGTTTTGGCTTTTGAGGCCTAAACTAAATAAATCTTACAGGGTTAAATGCAAAGAAACCTCCTGTACTATGGGTCATTGTCAAACACACCCCCTTGTTAAACAAAAAAAAGACTTTTAAACTTTTGTGGTATTTGAAAATTATCTAATTGATCATTTTGATAGAATACTGTTACTTCGATTAGGCAATTAACATGTGGGTATCATGAGAGAAAAAAGACGATTATAATAACTTATTCCTTCTCACACATATATGTCCATATGGTTATTTTCCGTCCAATAAAAGTGATAGAATTATAATAGAAAATTTAAATGCGTTATGTGTAATACAATTGTAAGGACACAATTTGGCTCCCAAGCTCAAAGGATGGATGAACTTAGGCCCAAAGAGCTTAATACAATAAATTTGTAGAGAGTAAGTTGGAAAACTGGGCTTTAATGAGTCAGACAACAAGTAAAGTGGATCCAGATGACAAGAAAATAAAGATAGATTAGTTTAATCTAAAGAAAATCGTCCTTGGCACAATCCGAGGAGATCGGTTCTTATATATTTCTTCTTAAGCTCGATTACAAGTTCAACTTTTGATTGCTATAGTGTTTTTCTCTTAATTTCTCGATCTCTTTCTATCAGGGTTTCCCTTCTATTTTATACTATCTTTTTCTTTCATCTCTGCCCTCCATGTGTAAATTAGATTGTTGGTGTTGATCTTTGTCACATCAACACCTTCTTGAAGTCTTTGGGAAATAGCTGTAAGGCTGAAAACTACTGTTCAAGTATCACTTCCTAGAATGTCACCCTGGATGACAGAACACATTTTCTGACCTCTGTTTCGTTAGTTGAGGAGATACTCCTTCTCAGCATACTTCCTCAAGCCTTCACAGTCATAACTTGCTCGTAAAGCTCAAAGTTTTACATCTTCCTTACTATTGATTTGTCCTCGGACCACTGAGCCTCCTTGGACAAGCCCAAGGCCCAACATATATTTTTGGGCCTCTAATCCCTACAACAATAATGGTTTAAAAAATCAATTTTATAGTGCAAAAGAATGCTTGAAAATGACCTATACTACAAGGATTCTCTTTTCATTTACAACCCAATCTTAAAAGATTTTTAGGGTAAAAACTTAAAGATATTAACTTTTCAAAATCGATTACAATTTTTTTTTTTGATACCCCCTACAAGCCCTGCCAATTGCTTTGCTTAATGGATTCATTTTTCTAATATAGAGAGCTTTTGGTTCTTTCAAACTCTTTATAAGCCCTCTCGGCTCCTAAAGAAATGTCGGATAACATTTTTACCCGATCCCAATTTCCAATCTCAGCTCAATTGAGGTGGTATTATGTGTAAGCGTTGTATGTAATATCTCTCTTACATAAGAGTGGGTCACACACTTGTAATGTCTACTCCTATACAAGAAGAATGTTGTATATAATTTCGTTACATAAAATAATAAATCCAGCTTAGCTACTATGAGAAACAAGGACTGGCAGCCATTTATAAGCCTAAGGTTAGGGACCATATTTCCATGAAGTGTAATCCAAATTACATAAGAATAAGATTTGATTCATTGATGATTGTAAATTTTATTAATATATAAGTGAGAAATAATTAGGCCTAAGATATTATTTTAAATGCATATATAAATTTTTTTGTTAATTTATCAACTTATACTTGAATTTGTTTCACAGAACAATCTCTAGAAAATTAATTTTCAGCAAAAAAAAAAAAAACTAGAATATTAATGGGCCCATTTGAACTTTGAAGGGGCCAGTCAAATTCAAGAGCCCAGCTGCCCCATGGCGCAGTGTGGTCTGGGTGGGTTTTGTAAATTGGAAGAGGATGAAGATCAGAAGATGGATTTCAATTTAGTCATATCAGTGGCAAGGGATAATTGGCAAATGAATAATGGCGCTGAGAGTAATTATAATATCATTGATTCAGAAAAAATGGAACCAGCACTGAGTTTCTGAATTGAATGTGGAATCATTGTAGATTAAAGGCTACAATTTTGTTATATTTTCTTTACTTTCCCAGTGGAGATCCTAAAGGGATTATGCTTTAGTGAAAGTATCTATTCCTGGAATATTCCTAAATAAAGAAAATTTTTAGTGATAGATATATGGGGTAGGGAAGCATCTTACAAGTTATACCATCTAAGTTGAAAACTTGAATGTAAGTGCCCCCATTATTTTCTTCTGCAGTGCTAGCACATCTTCCACAAGCCACATCTTGCAACACTAACAGAATTGCCTAGTATTATCACATTTCCGAGGTGTGTTTATTCCCTTTTGTCTTGGGCTCTCAATTTCTGTGATCTGTTCCCAGTTTTTTAACAAAACGCATTGTTAAAGCCATCATCATGATCTCTTTTTAGACCCACCGTTTCCATGAGGATGAATGTTGCTTATCACACGTGGAACTACAGGCTGAATATCATGTGTATTCAATGCCACAGTCCTTTTCTCCTCCAATATAAAGTAGAGTTTGTACCTTTCCTCCAACCACCATTTCACCTACGATAAAAACAAAAAGGAGCTAAATATATATGTTACTTTTTCCCAAAATTTTCAGAGTACTTTATTTTTTATTTTTTATCTTTTATAGGTTAATAGTAAGGGTGGAGGAGGTGAAGTTTCAACTACAAACACAAGGTGTTAAAAACATTTCGGAATTTAATTGAGGGAGAGGAATTCAAACCATATTTTGTACCAAGAACTTGGCCACTAGCTTTTACCAAGCAATCCTTAGTTCCTTTCATTCCATAGATATTTTTGTTGAAAACCTATGTTGAAAGAGAAAATTTATTTCCACAATATCATAGTTTATGTTGAAAGATATGCAATGCAAAGCGTTTTTTCTTTTGTTTCTAGACGATTCCTAAGATGGGCGTGGGGGTGATTTACAATGTCTCTTTTCTTCCCACTAAATATATACTGGTAGGTCCATCCTTCATTTAAGTATATTAGTCTTTATTCGGCACGTAGTTTAGTGGCATCTGATCCTGTCTTTATGTGCCTGTCTTTATTTTATATTGAAGTAGTTGACATTGTGTATTGTCCTTCTATACCCATGTATAGAAATGATTGAGGTTATAAATATTACAAATTTTATTATATAATTTTGACAAAATTGACTTGGTATTCAATCATAAAAATAAAAAAATTAGTCTGACATTCATTCATTATATATTGTTGAAATTTATTAATCATATTCGCTATCACGTTACTTTTTAAATTTTTTATCGCAAAATTTGCTATAGTAAGTTTTGACATTAATGTACAGAAGAAATTGAACAGCTTGACTAAAAATGATCAGTGGGCAAGTGGTGGTGTCGGGGAGGAGTAAGAAGGGCCTGAATGATATGATTGGTCATCCAATTGTAGGGATGCCATGCACATAATTGAAGTCTATGCATATTGGTAGCCACGCGGGGTCCCTTAAGAGGTTTTGGTAACTGATTAAGCACTATCATCAGGATTTTATAGTTTATGTTATAAATCGCCATCGCAAATGGCACGATGCAAGTACTAATGGTGTCTCTCTCAGTGTGTGGAGAGACGTGTAAAGATTCTTGCCCAGAAGGAAAAATTTATATATGCAATGCACTTGATTTGCCTAGTAGGAGAGAGCTTTGGGGGGCTCTACAGGATCTGAGACTGTGGGAAGGTTTTTTTCTACAGAGCAAGGACAAAGACACTTAGTGGGATTTGCTGATCATATATAATTATGGGGGCCGGAGTGGAGCCAGTTTATCAAACACTTTTTATTTTATTTTTGAGTGTGCATGACGTTGGAACATTACTCTCCTTTTGTGTTCCCCCGGCCACTAAGCCAAACCCCATACAATTTATATACTTATATAAATTTATAATGGGTTTTTGTAAGGGTCACTATTGGTGGTGATAATGGTGAGAGGAAGATAAAGACATACTTTAGGGGTTGAAGGCAAAGATTGCCCATCACTGGAGCTGGACACTGGGAAGGGGCTGCTGAACGTTAATGTATCTCATTTACATTAAAGGCAGTATGATTTTTAGGGCTGTCCCAAAACTTGGATGACATATGGTCAAAAGCTTTCTGATATTCCACTTATTGCTAAGGAAAGTGTCCAAAATAGTGGAATAGTTTGGAATGTAATGGGACGACTATACTTGCTAAACGTCTTTGATTAAAGTGCAATTTCGGTGGAATAATTTTTTTTTTGGGACAGTGCTTGTCCTTTAACATCGAATGATTTGAACGTTGAACGAAAGTTGGAGATTGAGAGATTTAAACTATGGATGTCTGTATTTGAGAATATCAAAAAGTGACAACTAGTTGAATTACAAAACTCTTAACAATCTTATAAATATGTAATATAATATATATATATATATATATTGTATTAAATTATTTTATGTCTAAAAATAATAAATATAGCAAAAGAAACAGGTAATTGTACTCAAAATAAGGTTCATTTTAAAATTAATCATATGAGCTATGATATTATTTTTTTGTTAAAATGTTTACAATATATATTTTTTTTCTTAGAAAATAATCTTTTTGCATGGTATTTATGGATATAGTAAATATTTGTCAAAAAAAAAAAAAAAATTGGTTATAGTAAATAAATATAATAAAAAACGTACATCATTGCAACTTTGACTATTTTCTAATAATGCCCACGCGTTTTTTACTATTATTACGGTTGATTTAATCATATCACTTTGGTCTATTGTTTTTGAAATAGAGAAAATTTAAGATATAACTTTTTTTCAAAGGTCTACAGTTTCATCACATTGTGACAAATAGTGTAGTCGTAGAAAAATTGTTTATAATATTATCATTGGAAGTCA